>NC_083482.1:12572904-12747904 GCF_030014155.1 Tachysurus vachellii | reverse complement strand
ACACGCACACACACACACACATAAATGCACACACATATAGACAAGTGCAATATAAACCTATATATTTTGTATCTTTAAATTTGTAGTAGCATCCAACCATTTACATTTAGCACCTAAACACATTTAACAATGTAGAAAAAATTATCACACTTTGCTCCAGTTTATCGACAGCCATTAGCGTCTCCTGTGTAGTTAGAGTTATAGCTTCATGAACAATGTGCGTCTAAATATGAGTTGAACAGTGTTGAGGGTGAATGCCTCGATCTTACCTTGTTAAAAAACTTTAATATGATATATACTATATAAAACTGATTTTACATAGGATTCAGGATTCAAGAGTTTATTGGCATATGTACAGTATACAGTAGGAAACAGTTTGTGACACCATACAGTGAAGTTCTCTCTGTGAATCCTCCTAGCGGCCAATGACATAGATTATGAAGACATTGAGAAAGAAAAAAAGACATAAATTACAAATTTGCAAAATTAAAAAATTACAATTATTGCAAAATGCAAGAAGCAACATGAATAAAGTGTAAGTATATATAGAAGCTTTTGTAACATTAACATCGATTTCAGAGGCTAGCAGAATTCCCTAGGCAATTTGTAACCCTAAGTCAAATTTGAGCTAAGGGAAAATATTGCAGAGTTAAAAATGCAGTTGTGTGGATGGTGGTAAAGAATAGTGCATGTAGTGTGGATGGTGGTATTGAATAGTGCACATGGTATGAATGGTGGTAAATAATAGTGCACATAGTGTGGATAGTGGTAAATAATAGTGCATGTAGTGTGGATGGCGGTAAAGAATAGTGCACGTAGTGTGGATAGTGGTAAAGAATAGTGCATGCAGTGTGGATGGTGTTAAAGAATAGTGCACATAGTGTGGATTAATACTGCTAATGTATGCTGGCAAAGTAAACAAGGTAAATAGGACATCTAGGAAATACTTGGAAATCCTGGAAAACACTAAGATTCTATAATCTGCATTAGCTGAGCTGACTGAGGGCTGTTCGGCTGCACGTAGGCATAATCTCCTCAAAACAAAACAGAAACATACTACTGCAGTTTAAAGCCTCGTTACTCGCCATGGTTTTATTGAGTCTTGTGACACATAAAAGCAAAATAGTTTTCTTTCAATTCAACCCAGACAGGGGAGAAAAATGCCTGCCTGTGTAAAAAGTTCTAGGAGTTCAGTGCACGTGTGCTGGATGGAGACAGCTGGTGCAGCCTGAAGAACATTTGTTTCCTAGAAATGTCTCTGAGCATCAGCGTAGCAGTACAGTACGTGTGCACATGCATGTGCAAAGTCATGTATGTTAAACCCTTTAATTAAGCTTCATGAAATGGCTGAAGAGCCGAATTTACTTCTGCTTCAGAGGATGTGAATGTGGATGAAATGTGAGTCCTGTTCCTTGCTTTTTGGCAGATGATGCTACATTCACATTTTTGTGTGAATTCTTTCAGTGTGTGTGTGAAGAGAAAAGAAGTTTAGTCAGTGAAATATGGGTGCTTTAGATATATTCTGCACAGTTAGCATGTGGTGTGTATAATTTGTGTGTGTGTGGGTTTTTTTTTTTCTGAGTCAAACTGCATGCTTGTTTCTGATTGGTCAGAAGTGCTGACAATATTACATAGTACTTACTGTATACTAATGCACTTCTTCTAATATGTAATTGTTTCTATAGCAACAACTTATTCAGAGGGACGTGTTTCAATTCAATTCATTTCAAGTTTATTTGTATAGCGCTTTTTACAATTGACATTGGCTCAAAGTGGCTTTACAGAACATAAACATAGAACAAAAGGTTAATATAAAGATTACTATTAAGATTAATAGAATACAAAATTCAAGATTAATATTAGATATATTTAAATGTGTTTGTATGTATCCCCAATGAACAAGTCTGAGGTGACTCAGGCAGCAGTGGCAAGGAAAAACTCCCTTGAATGGAAGGAAGAAATCTTGAGAGGAACCAGATTCAAAGGGGAACCCATCCTCATATGGGTGACAGTGGAGGGTGTGATTATAAACTGGGAAAGTGTGTCTTTAGTGTGTATTTAAACTGGGAAAGTGTGTCTGAGCCCTGAACACTATCAGGAAGACTATTTCAAAGTTTAGGAGCTAAATACAAAAACGCTCTACGGTCTTTAGTAGATTTAGATATTCTGGGAACTACCAGGAGCCCTGAGCTCAGAAAGCATGAAAAATTGTAACGTGTTAGGAGACTAGTTAGATACATGGGAGCTAAAAAACTTAACAGGTAGCCAGTGTAAAGATGATAAAATTGGGGTTATATGATCATACTTTCTTGTCCTAGTGAGAACTCTGGCAGCTACATTTTGGCTACAACTGTACACAGCTACAACTGTAGCCTATTTATTAAAGATGCAGGACAACCACCTACAGTAGTAATGCATTACAGTAGTCCAGTCTAGAGTTCATGAATGCATGAACTAGCTTCTCAGCATCAGATACAGATAGGATGTTTCTCAGCTTGGCAATATTTCTAAGTTGGAAGAAGGCTGTTTTTGTAGTATGGGCAATATGATTTTAAAAGACAGGTTGCTGTCTAATATAACACCATTGTCTTTCACTGTCGAGTTACTAGTAACAGTATATCCCGCTAAATGGATCAGAGCTTCTGTGTACTGGCTTTTGGACCGATAAGTAGTATTTCTGTATGTGTTTCTGGACTCATGACCAAAGTGTGTAGTAAAAGTGTTTCTGTATAATGTTTATTTACCTTTTTTCTCCAATGTCAGCGTCAGCGTCAGTCTCTGTTCCACTCAATAGTAAAGCTGTAAAATGGAAAAATTCTCATGATGGAGGTAAAACAAGACAAACTGCATTTTTAGATACAGATGTAGGAAAGATTGTTATCTATTATAATAGATATAAACAGATTAAAGCGTGATGCTCATTTATCTTTTTACGTATTGTAATCATTCCCTTCCAGGATTCAAATCCAGGATTTTCAGGTTGTAACATTTAGCATCACATCACCGTTGATGTCGTCTTATTCTCCTATAACAGCACATCCTGAAGTGTTTTATATGCATTCGATTATATTATATCTGTCTTGTAATTAAACAGCACATCAGACTGAAGGACTTCTCATCTATTCTCAGTACTAATCGTTACTGTCTGCATGTGCTTGTTAAACAACAAATGACCTTCTTGATGTAAGTCTGGATAATTTCTTTTTTCCTTTAACAAGGATGTCAGTCTGGCTGCCTATATTTGTTAAGGTAAAGGTCTTCTGTTTGATGAATTATGCTGCTTTGAATTTGAAACACATCCTCAGACTCCAACTCTTGTTGGCTCTTCTAAAGCTTAGGTAGTACCGTATTGCATCATTACAAACATCAGGATTGTGCTCTGGTGACCCCAGAGCAAATGCTCTCTTTCAAACACACACACACACACACACACACACACACACATATACACACATACAAACAAAATGAAAAGAGCTCCACTCCTTGGCCTATTGTTTCTGACCACAGGCTTTCCAGCTTGTTCCCGGTGCTGTTTCACAACCAGACCGAGTCTCACATGTTTCTCATCTCCGCATGAGCTCGGCTGTAGAGCAAAGCCATGCCTTTCAGCCACTTATTCATTCAAGTACATGGGGCATATGGTTCCAGACCTTTTGAATTAAATCATCTATTGTGTTTTCACTGTTCTTATAATTTCATCTGGTGATATTTTCTATGCAATTATTTCAGGAAGAAGTCTATTCAAGCACCTTTGCATTTTTTTAACCGTTTCAAGACCAGTCCTTAATCTGTTGCACTACTCTTCTGCAAGCACAGATGTGTTGGTGGAAACCACAGTAGTATCTAATATTATTTTCAAGAAAACACAGAACTCTGTCTGCATTTGTGTCTACACTTTGAATGCAAGTATATGAACATTTAATCAAAGCCAGCTAAATAGTGGACACACTTTTGTACTTAGTGATCACCACTAGCTCTACATAAAGGCAGCACCACTAGATGGCATGGTGTTTTGCGTACAGCACACGGATGCATGTCATGGATAGCTTGGACTGTTCCCTGTCTGAACACCAGGGGGACGTTATGGCAGGCTTTGTTTTGTCTTGTGCAATGTGCTTTAGTTTTTGTTTTCGTTTAGTTTGTTTCGTTTAGTTTTTGTTTTCTGTTCCTTGTGTTTCAATGATTGTTCTCCCTTTTAATACCAGTAGACTTGTGTCTGTTTTTTGCTGAGTCCTTGTGTGTTTGTGTTTTTGGTTTGTTGTCATACCTCCTGGTTTCTGTTGTGTTATTTCAGTTCCATTGTCTTCCCCAGTGTTTTTCCATGTGTTTGTTGTTTTCCCTAATAAACCCCTTTTTCGGATTATATAGGCATTTTGGTCTGGATTTTATCCGTAAAGACAGTCCTGTTCCCTGACATGCTGCTACATTGTGGATGGAAGCATCAGCGGTGGTTTTATGAGCACGAGGTTTAGCACCATTCCAAAATCATGTTCATGTCGAGACTTTAATAAAGAAATTTATTTCTTAATTATATGAATGTTTTCCTGAAGCTTTTACACATTGTGCTGGTGTAGCCTCGTTCCCTTATTCAGTATCTAATGTCTTTGCCATGTCTCACTCATTAATGCTGGCTCACTAGGTTACATACTTAAGATACCATGAGTTTAAAAGTTCAGAGTTACAATGGAAAAGTGTCAAATGTTTTTTTTTTTTTTTTAAATGCAAAAGATAGGGAAAGAAGTGCTAGTTGAAATGTTTCCTGAATAAGTAGGTCTTCAACCGCCGTTTGAAAATAGCCAATGACTCAGCTGTCCAGACTTCTAGGGGAAGTTCATTTCACCACCTTGGTGCCAGTACAGAGAACAGTCTTGTAGTATACTTGCCTCTTACCCTGAGAGATGGTGGAACCAATCGAGCAGTGCTGGTAGATCGGAGGGTGCGGGGTGCAGTGTGTGGAGTGATGAGGGCTTTGAGGTAAGAGGGAGATGGTCCATTTTTGGCTTTGTAGGTCAGCATCAGTGTTTTGAATCTGATGCATGCAGCTACCGGAAGCCAGTGGAGGGATCGCAGCAGCGGGGTGGTATGCGAGAACTTTGGCAGGTTGAAAACAAGCCGGGCAGCTGCATTTTGGATCATTTGCAGAGGACGGATTGCGTTCATAGGTGGACCTGCCAGCAGTGCATTGCAGTAATCCAGTCTTGAAATGACAAGAGACTGAACAAGTACCTGAGCAGCCTGTGAGGACAAAAATGGCAGAATCCTTCTAATGTTGTAGAGAAGAAACCGACATGAGCGAGTCACATTAGCAACATGAAAGGAAAAGGACAGTTGATTGTCCATGGTTACCCCAAGGTTGCGAGCTGTGGCTGAAGGGGAGATCAGATCGTTGTGCAAGGATATAGCAAGGTCATGACCTGGGGATGAATCACCTGTTTCATTTGTTTATACTGATTGAAAATGTCCCATAATTACATTTCCACAAAACAGTGAATGGGTAAAAAACAAGCTACTATTTTAGTTGTGTAGAAGTTGCCTTAGTGATCTAACCAAAACCTAGCTCAGAAATGTGTAAAAAAAAGTCCTTTTAAAATGTGGAGATTGGAGCATTGCAAGTGAGGGATGTGATTTGAGGTTTTTAAACTTCCCAGTTCCCTTCATAAGCACAAGCTCAATCATACTGTCATTTGTCTTCTTTTTCTTCTCTTCTACAGTATACACAAATACACCTACACACTCCTACACACATACAAGTGTAAAGAGAAATACCCAGCTCTATTTATTACACTTGACACACAAGGCTTGTGCTAATCTCTACATACAACACAGAGTCTAAAACACTTCATCAAATCTTGAAGCTTGTCAAACATTTTCCACAGTTACAAAGAGCTACAACGGTGCTCACATTTGACGGTGGTAACAGTTCAAAATAGTACACAAAATCTTTAAAATAGATATCATAATAATGATGTTTCCCTTTATCCAGGGCTCTGGTGTTCTGTTTTGCCGGTGGAATGGAAATCTGACATAGCGATCATTTTCAATCAATATAAAAAAAATTCTGGCCAGTCGCATGATGGATATTAAAATGTGTCAGGACTGTTGGCTTTCAGTGTAAGAAATGTGTTTTTCCCTCTGTGTTGGGATAACCTTAAACAGACTTTAATTGATTGAAGACAATCTTCAATTTCTATTTTATTTATTTATTTATTTATTTATTTATTTATTTTACAAAAAGTCCAGAGTTTGCATGTAGCCACCAAGAGGGGGCAGAGCTGATGAAAAAAAAAAAAAATCTCAGATCTCAGATTAAACACTTCTGTTGTGCCACCTTTGACTGCATGCCCTCAAATTAGCTTGACTGTGCTCTGTTATGACTGTTAGCGGAATTATCTGTACTGAAGAGTTTCTCCAGTTTTAATATCGCAATCTTTAACAGGATTTCTCATCGTAAAATTGTCTGAGGTAATTTCTGGAGGTGCAAAACCACTGCCTCTGTAGTTTATTATCCAAGCCTTGTCTTACAGTACTACAGTACTTACAGTAGTCGTCGTAGCCCCAATAACCCTGACCCAATGGAATGTTATCATTGCTTGCCATAAAGATCATCCATAGGGTGATAGTAAAGATGTCCTTCACAAGGTTAGAAGAGAGGACTTCTCTACAGTGTTGGGGAATCCAGGAGACAGATTTGGTGTGAAGGAAGTAGTGAGATTGCAAAGTGGAAAATGAAAACATTCTCAAATCTTGATTTAGAATCATTTCTTTGTTTGTTTGTTTTTTATTTTTAAAATGTAACGCAGCTGGTATTTTAATCCCATTTTAGACTTTCCATTATATGTATATCCATTATCATTCTACATCAAACTCATTAATGAAATAAGAGAACACAGGCAACATAATCATGTTTCCAATCTTTTACCATGAACCTTTGCTTTCCCATATAAGCTCTAAATTTATGGCACACCGCTTTACACAAATCAAAAGCTTTCATTTACAGCAGAACTGTAAATCGCTGAGCATTTAAAAAAAAATCAGTGGAGGTTTTCTAAACATGTCTGACCTCTCTCTGGAGTGTGGATCAGTAAAGGTAGAGGATGGGCTAGTTTGAAGTTCACTATAAAATTGAACTCCTGCCATTTCAGATTACAGAAATGGTTGAAGGATGACAATGACACTGGATACTGGTCCTGTACAAAAATAATGGATGGTTGACTGCATTTTGGCTGCCATCCTGTTTCTGTCCATATTTAAAGAAAGTTATGGATACAGCAGACAAGTTTAACAGCTGTGGGATAGGATGATCAGAGAAATAACGATGAAAGACATGAGTGATGTGTGCTGTCATGGTGAGCTTAAGGCCAGAGAGGTTATGGTGATAGATCTCATGATGGATTGTACAAAAGAAAATGAGGGTCTTTATAAAAAGAACTTAGATTTGGGGATTGTTTAAGACAAAAAAAAATGTTCACCCAAGAATGAATCGTACCACACTATTGTACTCTACAGCAAAAAAATTATTGATCTTTAACCAATTAAACAATTAGCCAGGTACTTTTATTTTGGTTTTTGTTTTGAAACCTTTATCACACAAATTATACACACCACCCACCTTTGCTAACCATGCAAACTCTTTGGTCTCATCTCTTTCCCTTTTCAAGCTCTTGTCATTGTTTTTTTGCCTAACTGCTAACTGTGTTCAGTTATTTTATCTATGTTTATTTAGACATTTGTACATTCATCAATTATGCACGATCAACATTAACAGCTTGTGTTTTCCGGCTATGGACAATAGCGCTCTAATAAACTTTACAACATCTAATAGATTGTATATCGGCAATATATAACTGTCCCTTATGTTTCTCTAATTACCTCCCCTATTTATACCAGTTGTCATGAGCGTATTGTTTTCTGAGTCTTTGTAGTTTTGTACCTCTTCTATTCCTGGGATTGATTCTAGGTCTACCATCATCCTGCCTACAGTATGATATAGCAGTTCACAAAGATAAATTATTAATTTTTTCATAGAACCTTGAAAGCCTTGGCTGAAACTGTTCAGATTTAGCTGACTAATAATGCTGCAGGTTTGCCAAAAGAAACACTCAACATACTACAAGGATTAAATGCCTGTGTGTTTTTGAGGGGGAAAAAAAAACTATGACTAAGGTTATATGAAGGCAAGTGTTCCACCAAAATGAATGCAGTGCATAAAGTGGGTTGAGTTCAAACAAAGTGTAGGCTAACTCTGGTGTTCTGTGGTTTTCTAAAGCCAAAAGGACCTAAGCAACACAATTGGAATTTCACACTGGGTTAGCAAGCTGAGATTCCTGTGACATGATGTATTCAGCAGGCTGCCGTGCTTTCACTGTCCTGTCAGCGTTGAAAACAGTTTTCATTTATCTATTTTACCCTTTGTTTCTTTTGATATCAAAATGTGGCACTTCATGTGACATTCAGTAACTGCTCTATCCTGGTTAGGGTTACAGAGAATCCTGTGATCTATGCACAAAACTGCTGATTAATGAGTTTGCGTTTGAGTTTTTGTCAGTATTTAATAACTGTAGGCTATCATCTGGTCAGTTTTAATGCTATATCACCCCTTAGAGATGGCAAAAAGTATATCACACATTATCCAGACATTTTCTTATACTGTAGATTTAAAAATCGATTATTCTTCTGTTTATTTTTCTTTTCTACATTCGTTTTTTTCTTTCAGGATCAGCCATTTTCAGCCATTTTTTTCACTACACTTTCTTCAACTTTAGTAATATTTTTAAAAAGTAACATTTAAGGAATTGTTGATCATTATCAATGCATGTTAGGTAGGTTTCCGTCCTCACTTTCTTCCCTTGAGGGAGTTTCAGTGATTTCTTTTCACTAAGCGCAAATTGCATGCATTCTTTAAATATACAATCTACACACTGCCCTCAGGTGTTGTGTCAGTTTATGGCTGCGAGCTCTGTCCTTAATCGCTCCTTCAGAGAAGAAGAACACAGAGTTCGCATACTGAAGGACATATGTTTGGTGTATACTCTGTCTAGATGAAGGCTGTAACATGTTTGGGTGGGGGAAAAGTGTGTGTGACTGGCAGCTGTGTATCTTGTGGGTCACAAAGTCAGGGAACAGCATGTACCAGAGATGTCAGAGTAACACAAGTCCTAGCCATTGGACCTGGAGACTGAGTATCTCTTTTTGGTTACATTTTCCCCTGTGCTTTAGATTTTTGTCTTTAGATTTAGATTCTATTTATTTATTCTTTCATTTCCAGACAATTTTCATTTGTAATTTCTGGCACAGATTGACTGATTAATCAACCGATTGATTAGTTGTTTGCTTTATTAAAATGTTCCTTTTTTCATTCCATAGGAGATAATAACTTGTGCTCTCAGCTCTAAGTAGCTATGGGAGTGAAGAATCTAAATCTTTGCTCGCTGACATTTTGGAAAATTAAGGAATTCATAGCAGTTCTTCTTCTTACCATGATTCTTTGCTTCTAGAGGCAAATTTATTGGCACACTAGTTTTAAATAACTTGCTCTATTTTATCTCCTTGGCGGTCAGCCTTAATTCATGGACCTTTCCCTTTGACAATAAAGGAATAAAGTAAAGAAGTGTTTGTGTATCTGGTTGATATGGTTGTGTCACCGCAACAGGAAAGATTCTGAGCTCAAAGTGCACATGGGTGTCAAAACTGGCTCCCTAGAACACGACACAGCTCACAGAAATCTTTAAGACTTTTCTGTAGAAAAAGTGATCAATATATTATATTTTTTCAATGACATACATTTCACACACATACATGCATGCACAATAGATTATGAAGAGTACTGATGGTTGATGTATGCGATTCTACACACTCTAGAAAGTTCACGCTATCAAGGATTATAGACTCATCATTTTATATTTGTTTCTGTTTCTTGCTCATAGCTCAGAGAAACAGATTGAAAAAGATTCCAGCCTCCATTTTTTCTTAGTTGTGTTACTGTGTTAAAACAACAATAAAAAAAGAAAAAAGTAGAGAAGATGTACAGCATCATAACAATGTCATAAATAATCGTTAATTAAATGTTTACATGTCAGATTTTGAATGAAGTTTGAATGAAGTCGGCTTGATTTGAATTAAAAACTTGTAACATATATTGAAGTTGTATGTATTTGTTCATACACGTTTGTTAGTTACTGTATTAATTAACACCTAGGTGTAAACTAAATCAAATATTTTTCCTAAGAAATAATATGAATAAAATGTGCATCATTTTAAATTGTTTAAATCATTAAATACGCAAGCATCCCTGGATAGAGCTTACGGGAATACTTTCATAGTTTATGATGATCTTCTTTATCAAATGTAGAAAGACATACCAATAAAAAACACCAAAAACAACCTGGGCTGCATCATCTCCATCCATTTTTCTTCTAATCCCACTGTAGTTCTAGTGCATGTTCTTAGTGGCTCAGGCCCAGGACTCTACTCCCTTACATGCAAGGGATAAATGAACACAGTAAAGTTTATTCATTTAAAACTAGTCTTTTCTAACATTATTTTCTGATGTTTTTGTCTTCGATAAAACATGTTTGATTTAGCCCTAGTACTCCGGTTTCCTCCCCCGGTCCAAAGACATGCATGGTAGGTTGATTGGCATCTCTGGAAAATTGTCCCTAGTGTGTGATTGCGTGAGTGAATGAGTGTGTGTGTGTGCCCTGCGATGGGTTGGCACTCCGTCCAGGGTGTATCCTGCCTTGATGCCCAATGACGCCTGAGATAGGCACAGGCTCCCCGTGACCCGAGGTAGTTCGGATAAGCAGTAGAAGATGAATGAATGTTAATTAATACATTAACTAACAACACTTACTGTACTGACATGTACTTAAAGCTGGTTGTCATTTACGCATTACGTTTAATGTTCGATTTCCATGCCTTAATTCACCATTAGTTCATTTTTAGGTAAAACTAAATTCTCAAAAATTGGTGTGTTTTTTCACTTACTGTAACGTTAATTCTGTTAGGTAACAAATAGAAGACAAAGACGAAGAAAAAGAAGAAGAAGAAGAAGAAGAAGAAGAAGAAGAAGAAGAAGAAGAAGAAGAGGAAGTGAATAATCTAGGCCCAAGATATTCAATGAAATATAAAAGGTCCAGTTTAATAAACTCCCTTCTTTATTACCACATAACTGAATGGATATTAACGATCAATTCATGACTACTTAGCTAATAAAATAAGTCGTATTGCTGTTTCACACAGCTCCAGGGTCCTAGGTTCGATCCTGGTTTCAGGTAACATTCTGACAGGAGTTTCACTTACTGTCCACTCCCTGTGTCCACTCCTGTAGATTGGCTAAGATAAAATGCCCCTGAGTGTAAGAGAGTTCTTTTTAGCATAGTTTTAACTTTATCTATTAACATAATGGATTTAATATGTGTAGCAAAGAATAAGATAAGTAAGCTGAAATCTTCCTAAGTTACTCCAAGCTATCTGGTTTGAAGTTATCTCATCAGGATTTACAGTGCAGGTAGTGTTGCATATCATGTTTAAATATTATTTAGTAGAGTTGTATGTGGTGGAGTATTTATGAGGTAAATATTTTGTATCTTGTATCATCATAAACAGTGAGAGTTTATTCAAATAGGCTCAATTTCTAAAACAAGTTAGGTTTAGAGTAAATATGTGCATTAAAAAAACTTTCAGGTCCTACTTTATTCAGTATATTGACACATTAGACTTACATGAAATCATTATATCTACTAAGATACACACACAAAATGGATTTCATAAATACTCCAGTGTACTAACATCCGTATATCTTTACATACAGTAACAGTGTGGTTATTCTAATAAGATTTTCTGTGTGCTTTGATAACTGTGTACAGCATAGGAAAAGCCATGTGCAATTCTCTGTGTAGTCACACTCTAAATCATACTGCCAAGTCTTGTGAACTTTCAGGAGCCACAACGTCACACTGTATTTTCATTGTTTATTTAACTGCACAAGGATTAACGGGAATTACATTTCTGTTTGATGGAGTAAGCCGTTTATAAAAGAGAAAAAAATGCTTTAGGTTGATAGAGGAGTTTAATTAATAATATTATAATTGCATGTTGTGTTTGTTTAACTACTTGGGGATTATTATTCTCTTAGTGGAAGTTACAGAGTTCATACAGCAGAAGAAAATCAGATTTGGAATTAAAAAAAAAAGAGAAACTTGCTGACACATTGTAATCCATCTGTAACTGGGAAAGTTTTTTTTTTGTTGTAGTTAAAGAACTTTTAAGTGCTGCACATTGAAGAGATTGAACAGAGAGAAAGAGCGGGAGAGAGAGAGAGAGAGAGAGAGAGAGAGAGAGAGAGAGAGAGAGAGAGAGGCCTAATTACCATGTCTTTGGTAATCTTTTGTAAATGCTAGGAAACAAACAGAAACCCATCACTTACTGACACCTTCATATCACAGTCTCCAGATAAAAATCATGTTTCGGATAAGATTTGTTTCAAAATAACAGCAGCCTATCTAACAAACACTCATGCACACACTTGCTCCTTTTTACACATAAAAGACTAGATACAATCTGGCACTGAGCAAGAGGGAAAAGGGGTACAAAAAAGGCTAGGAGAGGACATGGTTTCTTGGAAAGAAAGAAAAAAGTGTGTGTGTGTGTGTGTGTGAGAGAGAGGGGGGGTGGGGGTGGGGGAAGAAAGATAGACAGAGAAAGGGGGTTGGATAATAATAAGTGTAATAAAACTTTGGCCATTGTGCTCTGATTAGATCCGTCTCTGAGTAGCCCCTCCCCTCCCTGCCCGTGTGGGGATGTGTATATATATGCACACACACTGCTCAGCCAATTCACCGGCCTGACTCGGTGCTGCAGAGTGTGTAAAGTCAGTGTGCACTCTCCTGCGTGTGCATGTCTGTGGTGTGTGTGCTTGTATATGTATGTGTGTGCATGTGTGTGTAAGAGAGAGAGCGTGTAGGTGAAAGGAACTGCAAGAACAAGCAAGCACGTGGGTGCACACTCCTATAATAGATAGATAGATAGATAGATAGATAGATAGATAGATAGATAGATAGATAGATAGATAGATAGATAGATAGATAGATAGATAGAGAGGGAGGGATAGAAGGAAGACAGAAGATAGAACTGCAAGAAGCACAGGCAAAGAAAAAGAGACAAGAGAAAAGATAGAGATATAGAGTACAATGGACGCCTATGCCCTGTCCTTTTGGATTTACATGGGAGTGTTGTCTGTGTTTGTCGGAGGCACGCTGAAGAAGTTCCTGGCAACCCACGTCAGTGCTGTGCCCTCGCTCGTGGCATGGCTGGGTGCCACGCTGCTGGTGGAGAGACTATGTGCTATATGCATGCCCGCTGTGCTGGCACTTGCTGTCTTCTGTGCCACCTGTTGGCTCTACTCGCTGTGGGCTGCCCCACCACTGGTCCTGTCTGTTGAGGGCAAAGCGGTTTTCATCACAGGTAAGCACGATAAATGTTTGTGAAAAAAATAAAATAAATCAACACTTAATTTCACTTTTTTCTTGTAGAGTCACCTTAAGTTTTAGTGTCAATATTATTAGTAGTAGTATTAGTAGTATGTATTTTTTATCAAGCTCCATCTCACAAATCTGAACCATAACAAATTGAACGCTCAAAAATCAAATGCAAAAATTGATTTATATATATATTTTATTTTAAAGATGAATGAATTAACTACAATTAACCCCAAACCAAGTGTCGTTATCATACAGTGCGTTCATATTAGATTTGATTAGATCAGAATAGATTAAGAATGGCCCACAAAACACTTGTGAAAGTGCTCATTACACACAACTGTGTGCTTCAGTGAAGACAAATGAGCAGTGTGAGTGAATTTTAAGTCTAACATGAGACAGCATGCACAAAGAGCCCCCTCCAACACCCCACCACCACTAGCACTGCTACCAGCACCTTAAAACTGCCCCTTGGCCCCCCCAAAACCCAGAGTCCAACAACAAGTGTTCACAGAGTTCATTTAAGTTCATCTGGATGCTAAACACAAGAGGAATTTGCTGTGCAC
This sequence comes from Tachysurus vachellii, assembly GCF_030014155.1. Classification (NCBI taxonomy): domain Eukaryota; kingdom Metazoa; phylum Chordata; class Actinopteri; order Siluriformes; family Bagridae; genus Tachysurus; species Tachysurus vachellii. Next base: position 12,733,863 of record NC_083482.1, on the reverse strand, counting down.
ACGGTGACACTCAGTCTAAAATTGTCCCTAATTCAGGGTGCAAACTGAAACTCAGCAGGTGTGTTTTTTCTTCTTCTTCTTTAACACATTTGAAGCATTTTCTTGTCTGATTAAATTATATCATATTGTCAGCTCTCTCAGGATCTTTGCAAAGTCCAGATGACTTGGAGCTGGTTGGCTGGTTGGAGGAGGTTATTATAACATGTATCAGGTTTCTGGGATTGTGTAATTACACTCGGGGTTGTTTGGGAAATCCTCTGGGTCCAAAAATCCAGAGCATTTCTGCACATTTTGTCCAAACACTAAGCTTCAGAAAGCTGAGAACTATTTTGCTATTGGACTGTGTGTGTGTGTGTGTGTGTGTGTGTGTGTGTGTGTGTGTGTCAGTGTGTATGTGTGTGTGCGTGTGTGTGTGTGTGTGTGTGTGTGTGTGTGCATGCGTGTGGGGGGCAGGCAAGTGTTTAGCGGTAATATAATGATAGGCTTACTAGACAATTCTGCCCTCATAAGGATATTTGACCTAAAAAGTCTTATATATTGATAATAGTGTGTGTGCATGTGTGTGTTTAAATAATCCTACTTCTAATCCCCAGCATTTGGTTTATACAGGTATTGTTCATGTTTCTGTTCCCCAAAACAGTCATAAACACCTCATTAGACCTTCGATGCATTAGACCTTTGCAGCACTGCGTGGAGACACAACAGAGCTAAAATCTATATAAAATATAATGAAAATATTTGCTTGTGAAGTGAAAACTGTCCTGAACTGTCACTTCAATATGAACAAATCAAAGTTCATGGAAACTAATTGTTTTAATGGCATGTAATTAAGTTGCACCACTTCTGAATCTGCTTCTCTCTGTTTCGAGGTGACGTATTCACATAAAGCAGCACCAAGAATACAAGTAAGTGCCACCTGGCACTTGCAGTCCTCTGGTATAAAGTCTGTGTCTGCCGTTGCAAATCAAAAAACAAACACACAACTGTGCACTTGACGCACAAAATGTAGGTTACTCTGTCTGTGCCAGCGTAGAGATGTTTGTTTGTTTCCAGCCCCACTTTGATGCTTATCTCTTACTTGCTTCCTTACACACACAGACAGAATGAAGCTTTGAACCGTGTGGTAATTTATGCTACACTATGAGAAGGCAGGGCATCACACAGTGATGGAGAATGAAAGGGTTGTAAGATGTAGGTGACCTACATTGTAGAGCCAAAACACTGCTGTATCAAAAAAAAAAAAAAATATATATATATATATATATATATATATATATATATATATATATATATATATATATATATATATATATATATATATATATTCTGTCTTTTTTTATTTATTTTTATTTTAGTTTTTTAGAGAGATTATAGCCCTGGTTTAGGAGTGGGATAACATTTGGGTTCCTTAAATCCCTTAAAGTTAGTCTACTGGCATGGTAACAAGACCAAATCCCTGCTTTTATAAACCTTTTTTTTTTCTTTTCTACTGATCCCAAGCCAAACACATGCACATTGCAACTTCTCACTGCATATGCATGTTACCATTTCTCAGCACACACACAAACACAACCCAACACACAAATATACACACATGCATGCCAGCAAGCAAGCCATCCGCCAAGACTTGGAACATAAACTGCTGCGCTGGATGGAGTTACTCCCAGCAAAATCCCCACTGCTGATTTAACACCTACAATGGAATCATTTAATTTTAGCATGGACACAAATGAAAACTTGGTTTCTACACAAAACACACAATGCCTGCTGGCTTTTTTATTTCACAATTAACAGTGTTAATGTGTCTTGTTTGTTGTATGTCACCCACTACTTCTAGAAATTTAAAAGGCAAAAAAAAGGCTAAGCCTCTTACTGAAGCAGCAAGAGATGTATAGAGCTAGCATTCCACAGAAACTCACAGAGCCGCTTGAATTGGCTCTGCAATCACATGACTGTGCATTTCATCTCTCTCTCTCTCTCTCTCTCTCTCTCTCTTTCTCTTCATTCGATTTTATGCACCATATTCTTTGCTCCTTTATTATTTTGTTTGTCTTCTAGCAAAAAAAAAGTCATAAACTCGAAAAATATCTTAAGGCTAGTTCTTAGAAAGTATGCTAGCATTGCATTTTTTAACAGTATTAGCTGAGTAGCTAATGAAAAAAATTCACAGTTGCACATAAAAATAATAAATATATCGTTAACATAATAAAAAAGTTTGTGAACATATTTGTTCATTGTAGTCAGTAGAGACAGTAAATAGTTCCATTAGATGCAAGACCTTTCATGATCCTTGCTCTTGGATGTTATTTTTATTTAAAATGATAGCAAGATTTAAATCAAGTATTTCAGTCCCGCATCATGACATGCTTGATGTCAAAGTGGAACTCTTTTGCTATGACCACATTATTTACTGAACTAACTCCAATGCAGCATTTTTTTCAGTGTAGGCGTACTGGAACCCTCAAGTCTATGACCAATGAGACTACTATAAATCTGTTGCATAAGTGCGAGCTGTTCAGTGCCAATCCCCTTGTTGGAGCTTGTGCTGCTATGATAACGTTTCAGTGTTCACTGAGAATAACATGGTATCAAACGAGCAATTTGTAAGAAATCCATATCAACCGAGGAGGGAGAGCCTGAGGGTGTGAAACCAATTAGATGAGCTGTACGTGAGTGTGAGTGTGTATGTGCATAGCTGCTACTCCTTCAGAGTTTTGGCATGCCTTTCTTTTACTCAATGTCCCTGGAGAAGCTCCAGAACGCAGTTCATCTTCGAGTCCAGCGATATACTGAATCGTTTTCCTGAAATATAAATACCAATTTCACATCATCCATCTTTCTACACGTTACAGCATAATCATTTTGGCTGACCCTGTTCATGTAAAGTGACCTAAGATTGATTTGAATGTTAAGTGACCAACAGTATTAGCTTGGTATTTAAAGTTGAACTTTACAAGCTAAGGGTCAATAGCACAGAGCTTTAACCGCTGACATGGCCATGGCTTTGAGCTCACCACAGTTTATAACAAAGTAAACAGCTATAATCAAATAAGGAAGCATGAAGTAAAAATAGGGGGCACGGTGGCTTAGTGGTTAGCACGTTTGCCTCACACCTCCAGGGTTGGGGGTTCGATTCCCGCCTCCACTTTGCGTGTGTGGAGTTAGCATGTTCTCCCCGTGCCTCAGGGGTTTCCTCTGGGTACTCCGGTTTCCTCCTCCGGTCCAAAGACATGCATGGTAGGTTGATTGGCATCTCTGGAAAATTGTCCGTAGTGTGTGAGTGCGTGAGTGAATGAGAGTGTGTGTGCCCTGCGACAGGTTGGCACTCCATCCAGGTGTATCCTGCCTTGATGCCCAGTGGCGTCTGAGATAGGCACAGGCTCCCCATGACCCGAGGTAGTCCGGATAAGCGGTAGAAAATGAGTGAGTGAAGTAAAAATAATGATTCACAAAATACTATAAGGTTTATTATAAAGTTATTATTCATCAATATTAAAGGTGCCATAAGAAGCTTTTTATAATATTTATCTATAACTTTTTATAATAACTTTCTATAATAGATTTGATTGAAGATATAAGAACATGATCAATATTATAAAAATGTTCCTGTAATAGTTTATCTATAGAGGATAAAATCTCTCAGGCTCAGCAAACTTGAAAAAAAAGTGTGTGATGTGGGCCACCAGCATTCAAACCAATAAGGACAGAGAAGTGGGTGTGTCTAGCCCTTCGCCAGTCATGTCACTTGGCAAATCAGAAATGTCCCCAGCTTTCAATCATATTTAGGTGTTTAAGTCCTGCATGTGTGTGTACTGGAAGCTAGGTTTTTAGAGAAACCGCCACTCCGACTGAGGGTTTAAGGGCCAGACAAACAATAACATTTACAGAAGGAGTCTCCAGTGTCAGTGCTTTATAACAGTGAACAGTTTTCCATGAAGAACAGCAGTCTTTAGGACAGGGGACATTTCACAACATTAAATGGAAATATAAATTAAACATGTAATTTTTTAAGCAACTATAAAAAGCAATCGCTGGAAAATTGCTGACACAATACAGAAATAAAATTCTTTGCATCATGCTGGTTTTGGGAAATAGTTAACTTCAGGGTGATAAGCATGAATCCACCCAGTCATTGATTAGTTTCCAATAACAACACACTATTATGTGTATTATTCTTTACTTTACTATTAAACTTTAGTTATTGAAACTTTCCAGAATGTGTGGCAATTAAAAAAGGTTGTGGTTTTTTTTATGAATGCAAGAAAAAGGACCAATGGTCTGCGAAAAACATCAAACTTTTTTTTTTGGTTCAGAGAAATAAATCAATAGTTATTACTCATTAATCCATGTCAAATGTGAATGTTAGATTTGGAAAAGTAGCAATGTTTAGGCAGTTAATCTTTTTGGATTACCAGTTGTACTCCCAATATAAACACACACATAATGAAATGGTGTGTACATTTACCCGATACAGTAGGGAGTGGAATGCACGGGTGAAAAAGCTGCCAGATTGTTCCATGTCCTCAGAAGACCTTGAGATAAACCTGTGGTTCACATCAGGTGCATGATTTTATGATAACAACCACAGTGTGTGTTTCAGTATTTAGCACTTGCACACGAACACATCCAACACCAGAGTAAAGTGTGTGAAGCCCCATGAAGAGTACTGTAAAATCCAAATTTATGGATGCATACATTTTCCTCAGAATCGCTATCTTTTTATTACCCATGCGAAACACTTCTGAGAAAAATCGATCTATTGTATTTATGATGCAGTGTACATAGAGGAAACAGAAGATCAGAGGTCAAAAAAGTGGGAAATTTCTTCCGTCTTTGTTTTTCTAATCTGTCTGTTGGGGTTAAAAGTCCGGCAAGGTTTACACATTTATCTGCTTATAGCAATAGGGTGTTTGATTTCTCATGAATGTGTTACACCTGTTGCCAGCATGTGACCAGTCACACACTGAGCATGGTGTGTGTGTGTGTGTGTGTGTGTGTGTGTGTGTGTGTGTGTGTGCGCGCGTGTGTGGGCATGTTTTTGAAACATTATTTACAAGCTTGGATTGAAGATCATAGGGCTGCCAGGTGAAGGATGTTTCGTGTCGTCACTCAGGCACTGTGGCCTGTTGGAGTTTGTTCACCTTGCTATATTTTAATATTAAATAAATAAATAAATATACCACAAAAAAATAACTAAAATCCTGCTTTTAATAAATAACCTTTGTGTTTCTCAGATTTAATTAAATCTTAACAGACGCAAAAGGGAATCCATCCCCTTTAGGGCGACACCAGATTATAAATCATTATAGTGTACAGGTGATGAAGAAACAGGTGAACAACACAAACAGTGCTATATATATATACTGTTTTGAGGAACCGCTTTGAAAGGAAATTATTCTCTTATTACTCAATAAACCACACATTTACCACTAGCTCCCTCCTTCACATTTACAGAAGCTGTAAAGTTTTATAATTCCATAAAACATTGTTTAAACAGTTCAACAGCTTTTGCTTGTGTTATTGTGATTATCTTGGTGTTAGAGTTGAGTGACATGACAAAGGCACTAAACTCATCCTGGTATTTTATTTAGTTAACCAGCTATTCATCTAAAAGCACTTCATTAACTGCTAAAGCAAACCTTTGCAATGTGCCAGTGTGAGGGAGAGGGATGTACGTTTCTACAGGGTGGCTCCATACATCAGAGTAATTAATACTTTTAACAGCAATTAACAACAAATTGTCTTCCAAAATATTTCAGACTTATTTTAAATTTTCTATTTTAGATTTATTTTTCACTTGACTCCATGCTGTATTCTAAGTTGATTGGCATCTCTCTCTCTCTCTCTCTCTCTCTCTCTCTCTCTCTCTCTCTCTCTCTCTCTCTCTCTCTCTAAAGGGTGTGACTCAGGGTTTGGGCATGCCACAGCAAGGCGTCTGGACGCTATGGGATTCCAGGTGTTTGCCACAGTATTGGACGCAGATGGTGAGGGGGCAAAGCGTCTGAGGAGTAGCTGCTCTTCTCGCTTGACCTTGCTCCAGGTGGACATCACTCAGCCACAGCAGGTTCAGCAGGCTCTCCTCAACACCAAGGCCAAGCTGGGCATGAAAGGTGAGCGCTCACACCAGTGCATTTCCCAACACATAACATGGCATATCTGAGCATTACATTACCGTCACCCACAATTACATATGCTGATATATATGTACTTGAATACAGCGGCGCTTTCTTCTTTTAGTCTTACTATTTTTTTCCATCTTACATCCTCACAAGCTTCAGCTTTCATTATGGTATCACCATCACCACGCCACACTCATCATCTCATAAATAGATAACTAGCCACGCCAAGTCTTTACTTTACTTCAGTGAAACTGCGTCGTAAAGTTGGAATGCTTGCTGAAACTTCAACTGTAGGGTGTTTAATATTGCATAGTGTGTAACAGGGCTCTTGCTCTAATGGAGCTAAATGGAGAAATTGAGCTATATCAATTATTCTTAGAAGAATTCCTTAGAATGAAAACAATGCATTTCTCTTTCATTATGTTTAAGATCATCGAAATGAAACTGCGCTAGCAATGTCACCCATGTCACCCAGTGATGTCAGATTGGCATAAAAGTTTACATTTTCATTAAAAAACAGAACAAATTGGAGTCAGATCCACAAAACGAGGTGAACTTTCCCCTGAAAACCTTCTTGCAGCTATGTCCTCCTCTTTGTTTCTTTTTCTCCCTGTTCCTTTTCATTTCTTGGTAGGAGCAGTGTGTTATAAATAAAACTTCATACGCACTGTAGAGTAGCAATGACCTTTTAAAGGCAAGTACAAATTTACTCCCTTTTGGATGACTTCCTTTACTATTGTTTACATTACAGGAGTCATTTGAGGTAAAACAGTCTGTGGGTGCATTTACATGTCGGTAATCGTCGAGCTTGGAAAAATGTCATTGATGCTCAATAATGCATGGCCTTCTCACTGAGCCATGTGTATGGCTTGGCAGCATTTCAGTGATGCACTTTATTTTTAAACTAGAGCAAAGAGCAAGCTGTCTAACAGGCCAAATATAAAGAAATGAGGATTTTTATTTCCAGCATTTTCCTCCTATTTTAGACACTGTTCATAATCTGGCAATAAAGGTGATAAAAGAAATGACACGAAACCATTGATGCACAAAGTGTATCAGGTCATGAGAGTTAAACAAACTATATATAAGTGTATGAGAGTGTGTGTTCATCTTTTAGAACACAATATCCTTTCTGCTACAAGAGAGTACATGTCTTTTGGATTGCATTTTTCTTGTGTCCTGAATTCTCTTCCCACATTGATTGATGAGTCTGATTGTGTAAGTATATGGTGTAATGAAGCTGCTTTTTTGTAGAAGTTTCTTATATTCTTATATTCCAAAAACATGTAGGTAGGCAGATATTGTAGGATAGATCGTCCCGAGGTGTGAAAGCCTCTGTGGGTATGGGTGTGTATGTGTGTGTGTGCATTCCATCCGGGCGTCCCATCCTATCTGAGGCGATCTGAATTCTCCCTCAATGCTCCTGACTCTACTTCCAACCCTGACCTGGATAAAATGGTTTATTTATATAAAATAGAGAGCTGAAAGCTGAAGAGTGAAAAACATTGCCTTTTCCTTTCCTTGTCTCTGTGCCAAATGTAGCCTCCTCTTCATGTTCTTGGCTGACTCATAACAGTAGGGTGATAGTTTCTTTGCTGCTGTAACTCATCCTCCTTGAGGATTGACATGTTGTGCTTTATGAGATGCTTTTTAGCTCAACACAGTTAGTGGTTTTTTGAGTTACTGTAGCATTCCCGTCAGCATGAATAAGTCTAGCCATGACCTTTCTTATCTGAAAGGTGGCACAAACTATTTAATCCAGTCCATCTGGAACCAACAACCATGCTATTGTCAAGGTGACGAAAATCACAAATGTTTTCTCATTCTTAAGCCTGATGTGGATTTTAACTGAAGCTCAGGTGGCTGTTGATATAAATAGGTGACTGATGAAAGAAAAAATTGGTGGACTTGTTGCGTTTGAGTTCTTCTTGACATTAAGTGGCTTTTGAAATTTACGTTCCACAACCTAAAAGTATAAATGTTATAAACGTTAAAAATGTCATCAGCAAATTGCTAAACCTGATTCATAAGAGCATTATACCACCCAGCTCTTTAGTGTGTTCCCATATGTCATGCCATATTTCTTAGACATTCAATCTAACTCTGCTTTTTATATTATGCTTTCTCTGAAGGTCTATAAATGTGTTATTGCTCTGGAAAAACATATCATCATAAAACATAGAATAATCTAGTAATACATTTGGCAAAGAAACACTGCTCTGGGGTAAATTCAGAGTTTCCGTGTCCACTACAAATCACAAATTCAGCACTCCATAGCTATCTGATTTTCCTTTCCAGAGCCACAAGCCATCAAACACATTTATGCATGTTATTATTTGCACCAGTACCAATAAACTACAGATAAGTGTTTATTTCTTTGTTTTGTCCATCACTCAAATCCAATTATTCTCCACTCCAGAAGTACGTAAAACATTGCAGTCAAAGCTCACATGCAGAAAGCATTAGTGCAAGAGACGCCGGAACCCGAGGCCAAGCTGACAAACACAAGAGCTTGGCTGTTACAGCTGAGAATCTTGTGCGACTTCCCTTGATCTGTTCAGAATAAAATCAAAGAGAAAGTGTCATTTCACTTGTTCAGTTCATTCTCTGCATATCAACAGTAATGTAGTTCAAAGGAGGATGAGAATACAAACAACAGTACATCTCGTTTAACCTCTGCATACTGTACACTCACTTACACTCCTCGTGATCAAGCATACCATTCTTATAACAATAACTGATAAATAAGACACAAGTAGAATTGATTCACGCTTTAATTGTGTCCCATTTACAGTTTTTGAAATGTGTCATTGGGCATCTTGTAGGATTGTGGGCTCTGGTGAATAACGCAGGAGTGTGTGTGAACTTCGGAGACGCCGAGCTCTCCCTCATGTCAAACTACAGAGGCTGCATGGAGGTGAATTTCTTCGGCACCCTCTGTGTCACGAAGACCTTCCTCCCTCTGCTGAGACGAAACAAGGGCCGAATAGTGACCATCTCCAGCCCATCTGGTATATACACACTTCAACACACACACATAATGTGATTTTAGTTCCTCATAGGATTTGGCCTCAATGTTTTGATTAAAATTAATGAATGAATTATTAATTTACATCTGGTACAATATGGCAAAACAGAACTATAACACTCTATGTTGTTATAGTTGTAACATGAGTCTTAGAAGACATTTCTCCTAGCAATGCTCATACTATATTACATGCATTTTTATCGAAAACCCAAGCATTAATATCAAGCTGAACTCCCAATTTGGACAGGAAATCTATGCTTTAAAGACATATTAATATTATACGATAGGTTCTGATTTTATTTTCACTTTTTAGATAAAAATTCTGTCCTATGATTAACTCAACCGGCAATTAAAAGACAACTATGTTTGAGTATTATAGCATCTGTTATATAGCATCAGGGATGTGATGGCCTAGTGTTTAAGGTGTTAGTCTGCCAAACAGAAGGTATGTTGTTTGAATCCCATTTCCATCAATCTACTGCTGTTGGGATCTTGAGCTTGGCTCTTAACCCTCAATTGCTAAGCTGTATAAAAGGAAATAAAAATTCAAGTGCTCTGGATAAGGGTGTCTGCTAAGTAACATAAATGTCTCATCATTAGGTGTAAAACTATTACAAAGCTGCTCATTAAAAGAGAGGGAACTAAAACCTTTTTGTGTTTCATGTTTGTAATCAAGCCATGTATCTTGACAACACTGTCACTAATACACTGATACTAAAGTCTGGGATAAAAAGAAATCAGCCCCACCCCTGTGTTTGTATACTTCACCATTGGTGGTGCTATTGCTCTTTGCTCCTAGTAAACATTTAACCCCAAGTATTGTCATTGCTTCTTTAAAGACGGGGCTGAACCATAACTGTGGTTGCTTATAATTTGTTTAATAATTTTGGCACAAAATTAGAGACTCAGTTCATCGCCAGTTCATAGAGTGCAGTTCATCGCCATCTAAATAACCCTCAATGCCTACAGTATATACAATATACAGCCAAAAGTATGTGGACTCTAGACCATATGTCCTTTTTGTATCATCTTGTTCTTGATTTTGTTCCAAATTGCTATCAGAATTAACTCCACATTTCTAAGAAGGCTTTTTGCTAGATATTGGAGCGTGACAAGGAATTTGTGTTTATTCCATTACAGGAGCATTAGTGAGGTCATGCAATGATGTTTTGCAAGCAGGTATGACATGTAGTCAACATTCCAGCTCATCCTAAAGGTCTTCAGTGAAGTTGAGGTCAGGGATCTGTGATGTCTGGGACACTCAAGTTCTTCGACTCCAACCTTGGCAAAACATGGCTTCATGGAGCTTGCTTTGTGCAGAGGGGCATTGTCATGTATGAGTTTGATGGACAGTGATGGTGTGTTGGGCAGCTGTTCACATATTTATGTCTACATAGTGTATCAGTGATTTCTTACAGATCAGAAAGCCTAAAATGCTGATGTATATAAATGTTAACACCACAGCTTCATTAGATTCGCTGGGTCCATTAAATCGCAACTATTATAAATTATATATATATGAGGTTTCAATCAGGCATCAGCAGAGACTTGCTGAGCCCATTTGAATTCTATTAGAAGACTATCAAGTGCATCTGGAATTAGCCAGTGTTCATTTGTTAAATCTTTAAAGACCATTTACAAATAAAATGTATGTTTTAAATCTTTTTACAACCATTTCACACCCACAAAGAGGCAAATAAACCTGTAACAACCTGATACACACACACACCACACACACACTCAAAAACACCTCACACACAACACACCATGTTCCCACACACCCCTTAATCTAGCGTAAGACTTTATCTCATCCCATTTAAAGACCTGGAGTTCTTTCAAATGTCCAAAAATGTCTAAACATAGTAAAAATAGATCCCAAATTCTTATCTCTATGATATGTCTTTGTCTCATGAGGGCTCAGTGTTTACCTCCACTGAGAACAGCTTATGTTTTGATTTTAGATTACAGGAGAACACTGAGGATAAGCACGGTTCAAGCAGCATTTCTTTCCTTCCTTCCATTTTATCACCCCTTGTTTACTGCCTTCATGCCAATACAAGCTATGGCCTGAGTCCCCTCTAAAGTACTGGCATCTGGCCCTGTTAAACAAAGATGTCTCCATCAGAGGGATCTCACTAGGCAATGGGGGCCGAGTAGGAGTGAGTTGTTTTTTTTTGGCAGTTAAGAACAACAGACGCTACCATGCGAATGTCTCCCTGCCATGTTCCAGTAAGCCTCCTCACAGGTGGGCTGTGTTTTCAAACGGTTTTCAGATCCTGTCAACGTTTAAGCTGGCACTATTTGAAACGCAAACCCCTCCTTTTTTACTTCTCATCTCCCAAGGCCAAACCACGTGTTTATATAAAACAGCACAATGTGCAATTAACCCCCTGTGCTTGTTCTGCACTTGAATAGTTAGCTCCTGGCACAGTGTTGATTCGTCGACTCGTTTTTGCTACCCGGAGCAAACACTTCACTAAACAATAGTGCAATTCTGTGTTGGGATCAGGAGCTGTCATGGTGTACCTGAATCACTGCCTACTTAGCCTGGAGTGTAATCTGATTCTGTTCTTCACATGCTATTTATGCATTGATTTACCTGCAGAACAGTGCACTAATAAAAGTACATCATAAAACACTGGGCATTAAATCTAAGGATCAAAGTGGTTTTATTGTGTGTTTTATGAAATCTAACACGTGGTGCTAATAAGGGGAAGATAAGTAAATGGCTTGAAACAGTTAAATCATGCTGACTTCTTGGGGTACATTTAATCACTGTATGTGTGTGTGTTTGTCTGTGTGTGTGCGCATGCAGGTGAGCAGCCCTTCCCATGTCTGGCATCCTACGGGGCCTCAAAGGCGGCACTAAACCTCTTTGTTAACACTCTTCGTCATGAGTTGGAGCCGTGGGGGATCAAAGTGTCCACTATTTTTCCTTCTGCCTTTAAAACAGGTAAGAAAACATTTTCATTCCTGAGAATATTTTTCCTAAGTGGGTCCTCTTCGTTAATGTAGATGTGGCCACAAGTGATTTATGCTACTGGCCACTATATAGTGATATTTTAGAATAACAGGTAATAAGCAGTTAAGATCTAAGAACATCATCATCCAGCACTAAATCAAGCAGATTATTTCAAGTGGTTTTTAAAAGTATCTTTGTTCAACAGAGTTTCATGCACACACACACACACACACACACACACACATACACACACACACAAACACAAGAGAATTGGCAGGTTTCAGGTTAAATTTCCAGTTTCCATCCCAGCTGCATCTCTGCATACTCTTTTTTTTTTTTTTTTTTGATTAGCCATTGTATAAGTAATCAGGTCACTGTAAAGCACATACATTTCTGAGTTTCAGACATTACTGCATTATAAAGTAATGTCTGTAAATCAGAAATGTACAGTATGTGAGAACCATTGTTCTGGTCTGCAAATGTTCTGGTCTGTTTAAAAAAAATCTGTAAAGACAAAAAGGTATTGTTGTCTTTTCCTTTCTTTTTCATTTTCTTATAACAATTCCAACCTTCCTCTAATGTATATTTATGAACAAGCACAAGCCAGCACACTTCCATTCCAATCAGCCTCTATTAGTGCTTGTTGTCATTCTCATTAACACATGTTGAATGGCTGAGCATATGGTTTGGTTAATCTGCCACTGAAACTCACATAAAATCACCTTAAAATACAGTACTGTTTCAATGTGTGACACAGTGTCAAATAATATCTTGATAATATTCAGTTTAGCACGTTATACAAAGATGAAATATTAAAAAAACCTACAGATTTTCTGAAATAGCATGTGATCTTTTCTCTAAAAATGTACTGGTCATGGCGGTCATTAAGGAAATTCCTACTATGTTAGAAAACCCATAGAATAATTATCAGGAGACACAAAAAAAGCCAGGATTACCATATGGAGCACCATGAGTTTTTTCCAGTTACAGTCTACAGTAGTAGAGTTTACTAGGCTACTGTAATGATATTGCACATAAAATGATGATGTGTGTAATTAGTGGGGAAAAAATAGAAAAGGGTCAATGTTCAAAATTCAAAAAGAAATTTTTACTGCCAGAAAACCTCTGGAAAGACTAAGAAATTGGGCAACATCTAAACCCCCATTTAACCTCTTTTAATTGAAACCATTTCTAGCTCAAATTTTTTTCTTGCTTGTTAATATAACAGGCCGCGCAGGCAAAACCAGTTATAGAGTATTACTTAAGAAATAGCAGGATAAATTGTACCCAGAGCCATGTTTACATTCTTCTTATTTAATTCATCTCTAATCTCTCAGTCAAGTTTCTTCCCATTATGCTCGAATACACACTAATCCTGGAAGCCAATACTTTCATTGTATGACTCAGTAGCATTTATGTATGTCACAAGATGTCCTGGCTTTACGGGAACAAAAGCCAAGTTAAATACTGTTTATATAAACAACTGTTTAAATGTGTTACTGAAATAAGACAGATGCCTGTTATTCTGGATATCCTCAACATTAAGATTTTAGCTAGAATTCTTTTTTAAAGCATATCTTTTTATTGTTTTTAGGACAGAGCAGTAACACTGAGTACTGGGAGAAACAGTACCAGCACCTTCTTCAGAACCTGTCACCGAGCCTTTTAGAAGAGTATGGTGAAGACTATGTCATGGAGACTAAGGAACTCTTCCAGAATTATGCAAAATTAGCCAGCGAGGACCTGAGTCCGGTCGTTAACACCATCGTGGAGGCTCTTCTCTCGCCGCAGCCTCAGGTACGCTACTATGCTGGGCCTGGCGTTGGGCTCATGTACTTCATCTACAGCTACTTCCCCCTGAGTGTCAGTGACAGGTTCCTGCAAAAGATCTTTCTGAAGAAGAAGGTGGTGCCACGTGCACTCAGGAAACAGAATGAGCTGAACCGCATCAAGGACAACAACAATGACATCATCAGCAACAACAATAACATCTCTAGGATAGAGTAAATCTGTTGTAACTCCATGTAAATAAAAGATGCTAGAGGACCACTGATGTAATCCAATCATAGTGACCCAATGCCGATATGTGTACTTGTATTTGTGCTGTTTTATATAATGTACTGTATAATGCATTATGGGCTTTTTGTCATAATTTTGAAGGGATTGTAGAATAGCTTTGCTTTCTGAGTAACTATTAAATACTATTTTAATAGAAATTCAAATTTGGCTTCGCCTTAATATCAGCTGATGCATTCCCTCCAAACTTTTGTTGGTAATATTAAATTTCACTATGTGATAACACTAGATGTGTATAGTTCATACACCTTCCAGTTTTCTATGTTACGTTAGTTCCTTCACAGATACCAGATAACAGACTTTATTTTTCCTAAAAAAGTCCTCAAAGTCCTTCAAAAGACTTTGGATTAACAACGTACATCACTAGGTCACAATCTCACCTCAGGTTCATACAGCACATACCATTGCTGCTACTCAGTGTAAAATCACTTCACGGTTCTATTGTATGTTCAATAAACAGATTCGCTTCAATCTTAGTTAGCCAGCTTCAAGCAATATAAGGTCTGTGCATAGTCACAATGTCCCAATCTCCTGTAAATAATTAATGTTTTGTTGGGAAGATCAAGCAAATCCCTACTATATTCTTCAACTTTTATTTTTTGTTTGGTTTGTTATTTTTCACCATTATTGCTACAAATCAAAATATTTATTCCTGTTTCTTTATGAATCACTTAAACTGTGAATTTTTATACAAAAAAAATTAAAAGAAAGAAAGAAATGTAAATTGTCCATTTGTTCATATTTGAATTGAATTAAAGTTGACATTTTAAAGAAGCATGTTTGCAATGTCTTGCATTCATTTTCAGAAAGATGAGCAATGATATCCTGGGACCCAAAATTCAGTCGTTTAAAACCATATGGATCTGTGTAATACATTTATCATGGATCAGGTTTATCAGCAAATGAACAGAGATTAGAATGAATGAGAGTTTGGTGTGACATAGTCCAATACACATCATAGACCAATCAACGGCCAACTCTTTAAGAAGAAGAAAATAATATTATATAGTAGGCAGGCACTCAAGGATTTTGGATTAGGCATCCCATTAACTGTAAAATAAATTCCAAAGTGAATTCCTTAGCATAATAGTCTCATTATTTAAATGTGTATATATATTATAGATTACATATACACACCTGAACATATTAAGCCTATATTGAAAGTATTAATAGGTCAGATCTAATTGTTTTTGAGTTACTAAAGTTTCAATAGTGCCCAGTCAATTGACATGACCCATAAAACAGTCTAAAAACTACATTAACAATTAATAATACATATGACTTTGATAATTGTATATGGAAATTTCCTACAGTTCCTCATCTATGCTTGAGGAACCTCTGGGAGCACATAGACCCCACATTGAGAACTAGTGATTTAAGGAAAAATAATTTGCAGATTTTGTTTAATTGGGATTATTATGTGTAAAGTTCCATTTAAATGTAATTTTTGGCCTCTTGGGGTGTGCCGATTATTCTGTATCTGATTACTGAATGGTCAGCAGCTGATGAATTAGATATGTTAGATATAGTTAGATAGGTTTCCTTGTCCACTCAGGAAATAGCATCCTGTTCCATTCCTGTGCTTGGCAGGAGTATACAGTGTAAGTGATTCTTGGAAATGGCCTTAAATTACCTGGAAGCGAGTATGAAAACAGAACTATGGGGGGAACATGGGGACTACCATTTTCCCTCTCAGATGGGAACTTTGGCCACTGGAGTGAGGTTATGGTGCCAAATATTTTGCTGCTTTCATGCATGTTTACCTCATTAATTGCTCATTGGTTTTGGACATTGCTGAGTTTCTTTGAGAGCAGAGACCGTGTTATTGCATACTGGAAGACTGGATGATTTGAACATATATTTGATGAGGACTTTGCTCTCAAACCAGGCCACCGTATAAACAGTGAAAGAGTGAACAGTGCTTGTGTAACATAAACAGTACAGTTCAGAACTCTGTTGAATCTAAGCTTTCTTCTGTGGTACTTCATGTCTGATTCTCCAGGAAAATGCAGACCAATTAAAAAATTTTAATTATTTCCATTGGGCAAAACATTTTGTTCTTAGAAGATATAGCAGACTGGTTGCTTTTGTAAATTTTCTGTGCTAACTAAACTACTGATACTTTTTCAAACTTCAAAAACGCATTGAATTAAAAACATATGATTTGGCAGTCACAGTAGAAAATGCAAGCCAGTGTCCATCCAGTCTCATTTGTAATTTGCAAGCAAAGACAAACATGGAGAATTACATGTCTTTAGGTTGGGAGCAAAGAAAAAACTGTTAAAGAATATATTTGAATACATTTTTGGATCAAAGATCTTTTTCTCGCCTGTTAAATTTCAGTTTAATCAATTTAAGAAAATGGTTTATCAGGAGTTGGTTTGAGGGAACTAAGCATGACTGATCTGAATATAGACCACATGTGCTTGCCCAGACTTTCTGAGTCAGTGCTGAAGCCTGTTTCTTTGATCAATCCCACATAAGTTTACATCCAATCAACAGCAGGCCACAGCTGTACTTCTGCGTGGTGTGAGCTGAGTATACAAGAGGAGTTTATAACCATGTGACTGTGTCACACATGTTCACAAACTAGGACACCTACTGTAAACAGTGAGAGATTATGATGTATGTTCAAACATCAATCATGATATTCAATGCTTCAGCCCAAAAAAAAAATTGTAACAAAAAAGCAAGCCTAACAAAATTACAGTGATGAACGGAAGGACAATAGAGGACACGACGGTAAGTACGAGTCCAAATCACCCACTCAGAAAGTACAAATGTTTCCAGAATGTCTGTCCAAGAGCTGTAATTTCAGACCAGCTGTGCAGGAGTGAGAGCAAGGATGTAAATCTTTAGCCAATCTTAGCCAAACCACAAAGGTTAAGAAAAGAATAAGGAGGAGGCCAAATCAAAGGGAGTAAAGTGCATCAGACTGGCCCATGTAGTATTGCAGACATCTGGCCCTTTACTGGAAAATGTCCCTTCCACGTCATTCCTCTCCAAGCATAATCCGATACACCTGCCACAGACAGTCGGTTTGTTTCATTAGTCACATCACCTCTGTTCGAACTTTAGAATTGCATATGTCCAGAATAAAATTACGACACATAGCAGTGTTCCAGGGGTTACACAGCTGACAATTAGCCGTCTGCAAGCTCTGTTTTATAGATTATTATTCATCATGTCATCAGACCTATCATCTTCAGTCTCATTGATCTTAACCATTACAAATATATGTCTATTAACTAAAGGCTAGCTGCTATTGAGATGTGAATTTGACCATCTATATGGTTTACAGCTCATGGCAATGCACACAATCCTGTTGCTAAGTAACCTAATTTCTGACAGCTGTTGTAACTGAACAAAAAAATACTTTGATTGGTCAAAAGATCTATACAGTTTTCTAGCAACATCCAGCTTGAAAACTGAACAAAAGATACAAAAATAAAAAACTCAGCATAGTGTTTGTTTATCTAATAACTAACATATATGCTTTTCACTGATAACTCTAAAACTGTTTTAATAGTAAGACATAAAATTAAGTCTTTATACTGATGATTTCTAAACTCTTGCGCAATATAATAGGTTAATGCTTGGAAAATCTAAAGGATAAGCATTGTCATGTAAGCAGTCAGGGGCAATACTGTAAGTCTTGGGACAGGTATTGATGCCAGATTGACTGGTTTGAGTATATCAGAAACTGTTGTTCTCCAGGGAGTTTCTAACACAACAGACTCTAAGGTTTACATAGAATGGTGTCCAATGAACATCCAATGAGCAGGTAAATAAAGCACCTTAGAGTAGAATGGCCAGTTAAAAGTGACAGCAAGGATAACTCAAATAACAACACAACTTGTTAAACCATGGTGAACCTTGAAAGAAAGATAAGAATGTTATTGATTTAATTATTTATAAGGCCCTGGGGTCTCATTTATAAAGCGTGCGTACGCACAAAACGGGGCTGGAAACGTGCGTACGCCAGTTTTCGCGCAAAGGTTGTGATTTATAAAAAACAAACTTGACGGAAAAATGTGCGCACCTTTAAGCAAACTTTGAGACGTGCGTACGCACATTCTGGAGACAAAGGGAATTGGCGACACAGATGGTGAGGTCGTGAACTGAAGTTAGATTGTAGAAAATACATGTGAGAAGAACGATTATAAGAATTAATGACATTTAATTTTCACCCCATTTCATACGTTATATACACATTATCATAAGGATTAAATCCAACAGTGTTATTTGTGCCGATTGTTTTAGGCTATATACATCTAGTAAAATCCAAACGTAATTCAAAATGTATTAAAAATAAAATAATAATAATAATCAGCGCTACTCCGTCCAGGGTGTATCCTGCCTTGATGCCCAATGACGCCTGAGGATAGGCACAGGTAGAAGTACCCGTGACCCGAGTAGTTCGGATAAGCGGTAGAAGATGAATGAATGAATGAATGAATGAATGAATGAATGAATAATCAGCGCTGCCTTACAGTCACATTGTTACATTTACATTTACATCATTTGGTAGACGCCCTTATCCAGAGCGGCTGTGGCTGAAGGGGAGATCAGATTGTTGTGCAAGGATATAGCAAGGTCATGACCTGGGGATGAGTCACCTGGGATGAACAGCAGTTCAGTTTTGCTAGGATTGAGCTTTAACTGATGTGCAGTCATCCATGATGAAATTTCTGCCAGACATGCTGAGATCCGGTCAGAAGCTGTGGTATCTGAGGGTGGGAAAGAGAAGATAAGTTGTGTATCATCAGCATAGCAGTGGTAAGAGAACCCACGTGAGGAAATAACTTCCCCAAGAGAGTGAGTATACAGGGAGAAAAGAAGAGGACCAAGTACTGAGCCCTGTGGGACACCAGTGGAGAGTCTGCGTGGAGCAGATGTCACTCCCTTCCATGTTACCTGATATGAGCATCCTTCCAGGTAGGAAGCAAACCATTCCCAAGCTGAGCCGCAAATCCCAAGACTCCTGAGGGTGGATAAGAGAGTCTCGTGGTTGACCGTATCAAATGCTGCTGAAAGGTCAAGGAGGATAAGGACAGATGACAGTTTGGCTGATCTAGCAGCATGTAGTTTCTCAGAGACATCCAAAAGGGCTCTCTCTGTGGAATGAGCTGCTTTAAAGCCAGACTGGTTGGGGTCTTGGAGGTTGTTCTGTGAGAGATAGACAGACAGTTGATTATAGACAATGCGCTCAAGAATTTTTGAAAGAAATGAGAGAAGTGATACCGGTCTGTAGTTACTGATGTCTGATGGATCCAGAGCGGGTTTCTTTAGGATGGGAATAACCCTTGCTCTCTTGAAAGTAGTTGGTACCTGACCAGATGCTATGGATCTATTGAGGATAGTGGAAATGAAGGGCAGAAGGTCTTGCGAGATGGTTTGGAGCATAGTGGAAGGGAGTGGATCCAATGGGCAGGTGGTAGGATTGCAAGACTGGATGAGTTGTAAAATCTCTTCTGCTGCTACAGTTGAGAAATGCGACAACAAAGGTGTAGGGGAATCCATACTCTGAGATATAAGTGCAGTCGGGGCTGAAGTGAAGGTCCGGCAGATTTCCTCAATCTTCTCCTGGTAGAAGGAAGCAAAGTCTTCTGCAGTCAGGGAGGATGAAGAAGGTGGAGCCGGGGGGTTGAGCAGAGAAGAGATGATGTTGTGGAATTTCCGAGGGTCATGTGAGGAAGCTTCAAGTTTTTCCTTGTAGAAGGAAGTCTTGGCAGAGGTCACATCTGAGGAGAACTTGGCAAGAAGTATTCGGTAAGAATCAAGATCTGCATCAAGTTGTGATTTCTTCCACTTTCTCTCTGACGATCTTAGCTCTCTTCGATTGTTGCGCAGCACATCTGAAAGCCAAGGAGCAGAACAAGAGGTTTTCTTGGGTTTAGTGAACATAGGGCAGAGGAAGTCCATAGTTGAGGAAAGAGAAGAGAGGAAGGTATCTGTGGCCGAGTCCAAGGGTAGTGAGGAAAAAGACTCAGGATCAGGAAGGGAAGAAAGAGTGCTAGAAGCTACAGAAGAAGGGGAGACAGAGGGAAGGTTGCGGCAGGTAAGAGCGAGGGGGTGAGAGGTAGTTTTAGGTAGGGTAAGGAGAGTGATGGTGAATGATACCAGGTGATGATCAGAGACGTGTAGTGGGGTAGCAGTCACATCTGTATACTTAATATGGGTAGTCGATACGTCAGGTTCCCCTACACTATGCGAGAACAGGCCGAAATTAAAATGCAATTTGCAGCAATGTCTGGTTTCCCAAATGTAATCGGCGCAATTGACTGCGATCATGTTGCTATAAGTTCACATCTGAAAATGAATTTGCTTATGTTAATATAAAGCATGTGCATTCTATTAATGTGCAAATCATATGTGACTCCAACATGACCCTCACAAACATTGTGGCACGCTGGCCTGGTTCAACACATGATTCCTTTATCTTGACACATAGCAGTGTAGGGAACAGACTAAATGCAGGCGCAGTACGTGATGGCTGGCTTCTTGGTGAGTTTAACAATATTAAAAAGTAGAAACTGTAACAATTTTGTTTTTAATATAATTATAACAATGTTGCTTTTAATATAATTATAACCTGCAGGCGACAGGGGCTACACCCTGAGACGCTGGCTCCTCACCCCATTTTTAAACCCACAGAGCGCAAAGGAAACTCATTATAACGAGGTCCGCTCTCGTGCCCGCGCAGTGATTTGCATTGACTATTTATGGTTAAAAATGGGCGTGTACAGGGCGGGATTTCACGTACGCACATCTGCGGGTGATCTGCGATTTATAAAGGGAACATTGCTTAGAGGAGTGCGTATGCACGGTTTTATAAATCGGAATTTTTTTTGGCGTACGCCATTTTTGGCTTTTGGGCGTACGTAAACTTTTAGTAGGGATCCTACGCACAGTTTTATAAATGAGACCCCTGGGCTGTTGAGTGGTGTTGACTCCCCAAGCTGCCGCTGTTAGTTGATAGTCTCATAGTGGATATTTAATATTAGTTGTATGATTTAACTTGGTATTATTTGTTTTAAAATAAAATCTGTGGTATCGTCTACTCCAAGAATTAAGTAACAATTTATAACAACCCAAACTGTATGAAAAGTTTTTAAATTTAAGCTTAAGATAAGAATCAGGTCTACATGTACCCCTTTTTACAACTCTGTTCATACAAAATGTTCTGAAATTCAATCATGTGTCCAAACTACATGAGATCAGGTTTAGTATTTCTTATTTCCAAACACTTGCAAGAACACTTTGTCTGAGGCTTCACACAGAGCAGGTCTGCACACTGTCACAGCACAACAGATGCTGGGAATCCTGTACAAGGCCTTCTGCTACACCAAGACACTTAGAGTAATCTAAACCTGTAACTTCTCAAAACAATTTGAGAAGCTGAGCTGATGGAAAATTATTTGGCCACCTGTCATGCTCGTTTTAGTGCGATAGATTCAAGACCACAAAAGGAGAGCTTTCCAGGAAAACCAAGAACTGTCAAGTTGTGTATTTCCATATTGTGATTTGAGAGCCTTATATCTGTGATCAAGGGAACAGTTTGAAGGGAAGATGAAAATAAATGGGCAGTTTCCCAGCTTTTTGTATGAGTGCTTTTTAAATACTAGATGCTAATGATGCTTTTTGTACAATAGTGGATTTTATACATGTAACTTGGACATTGCTAAGGTGTAATGAACCATGTAAAATGGTTCTGTTCCAGAGATAAGATTTGTTGGTTGTAAATGAAAGCATGTTCATTTAATACCGGTGATGCAGTTGGATTTCTAACCTCTGCACTGTGTGCCTGAAGTTCGCATGTTCTTCCTGTGCTTTGGGGTTTCCTCTGGGTACTCTGGTTTCCTCCCCAGTCAAGTACATTCAATGTAGACTGAACAGCATCTCTAATTGTCCATACTGTGCAAGCATGTGTGCAATTGTGCCCTGCGATGGTCAGGACCCTGTCTCAGGTGTCCCTTTAATGGGCTCCAGGCTCTCCATGACCCTATTGGTCAAAATTGAAAGAACTGCAATAAGCTCTAACAGAAAGTCAAAAACACAGAATTATGCTTGCTTTATAATATTTTCAGTGATAGCTAATGGCAAGGTTGACTGTTACGCCAAAATTCTCTGTGGCCTCCAAAATCTTGTTATATAGCATATAACTGGAATAAGGTATACAATGTGTAAGTATATATAATGAGTCTTCTGAGTGTACTGAGTTACAGAGTTGTTTCTCTTGTAAGGTACTTAAAGTGCTTAAAGATTGGGAGAACAAAAACAGGGATAATTTAGAGCAGTGGTTCCCAAACTTTTTACAGAGCCCTAACACAAAGGGATTTAACATCATTCTGCCCAATAATAATTGTGGTCTTGATTTTTTTTTAAACGTTCATTTTAAACACATATACTTGTATTTGATCAAACACAACTTTGTTATACAAATCATATACATTTTTATGATTTTTTTAAATGACTCACCGTATAATGAGATGGATGTGCTTGAAATGACTTGCATAACTCTGGGATGTTTGGTTGTATCGGAGACAGTTTTAGTCATACAGTAAATCATTGTCTATGCAGAGTCTTTATGCTGGTAAGCGCTGAAAACCCACTTTCGCACAGGTATGTTGTCGAGAAGGGCAATAATGTTTTCAAAGTGCGATCTGCTAAGGCAAGATAATCTGCATGCAAAGCTATCCAGAAACCTGGTAGTGAATTTTGTATAAACTCAATTTTCAAAGCGCCACTCGTAGAGATTTCAATGAGACTCTCTTGCTCAGAAATGGGCAGGTGTGTTGTGAGATGGTAGCGAATAGATGGCGAATCCAGTTGTTTGCATTGTCCGTCTCTGGAAAATACCATCATAAATTCATTAATATACCAGACATAATCCAGCAGCTGAGCCAAACCAGCTACATCAGTCGATTCGTCGATTTCTAAAGCGCAGAAATCGCTGGATTTTATGCGAAGCAATAGTTGTTTTAAAACGTCTTCTGCCATATCAGCGATGCGACGTGAAACTGTGTGTGAATTACACGCGATACGTAAAGATGTGCACTTACGCATGACACTTGAGTGGACACAGATTTTTGTTTACCGCAGATGGGGTAATTTGATTGGATGTCATGAATTTGACCTTTTATGGCACTAACTGGCTACTTTTCTGTGAGTACACTACAGGGGACACATATTTATATTTAGTCTGAGAAATACATGTCTGCTTGAATATTAGGTACATTTTATTCGCGTACCCCCTCCGTCACGTACCCCAGTTTGGGCACCACTGATTTAGAGGATAATATCTATAGGTATGATCTGTGAAGCATGGTTAAAGTTAATAATTTAAGCTCCAGTTAGCTGCATTGAGCACAGTTAAACAAAGCTTTGTCAAAAACTAGCCAGATAACTAATTGAATTTAGAGCTGATTTCTACATCAAGTTTTAGATAAATTGCCTGTCGGCTGTAGTCCTCTCAAGACCACATTGATGAGTTTGGTTTAGATATCTCTATCAAAGGTTGTGTTATGTTTTCCACACTATGTGGTCAGATAGATTATTATTATTGTGTTCTTTGTCTTTTCACCACATTTTCAATATACTGTTCTCACTGAGAGAATGTGAAGGCCTTGTTTACACATCCATCAGTAAGGCTTGTGATGATGAAGCCAAATATTTCTGCTCAATGGAAACTTCTGGTCTCTGATTGACATACAGACGCATGTTATGAAAACATAGTGTTGGTTTGCTGGTTATGTTCCTATCCCATGCTTGGTTGTCTAGGCTTGTTGAAAGTCAGACCACAGAGAGGGATCTTACCAAAGCTAAGTGTAACCTTGATAACTATATCAAGCTATTTGATAGCATGAGAAAAGGCGGTATAGAGAGATAAATAGTGCCTGGAATGTAAAAAATCTAGGAGCCTTTGTAAAAACTAGATCAGTAATGGTGGCAAATTCTTTAAAAGATCATCCACTGGAAATAAAAATACACTGAAATTAGGTTTCAAGCTTGATAAACTATGGACAGAAAACAGGTCCAACAAGACAAATACATTTTAGAAAATCGTGTGCTTCCAATTCTGTAGCAGAAGTTTGTGGTCCAAACCCCAAATGGGCTTTGGGGTGTACATACTTTTGCACATAAAAATCTTCTTGACCGCATCTCACAATGCAATGTCATTTCATTTTGTACATTTTGTACATTTGTACACCCCTAAACTAATATTTTGTTGAAGTACTTTTTGATTTTATTGTATCACTCGGACTTTTGGGGTAAAAATAGATCATCCTGAATTGGCAATATTATCTCACTCTTATTTGCAATAAAAATTAATAATTAATAAAATTCCATTAAATTCTAAGGTCATCTCCTGTTCACAGCCTGCCTCAGGTCCCCCTCAGATTTGGCTTCAGTTCCCAAAACCTTCCATGTTAACAGGGGAGTGTAGACATTTTATGTCCAATGTAACCTGAAACATTAGCTATTTACCCTAGCTAATGTTTTACTTTAGTAAACTGAATAATGCTAATTCACAACCATAAGTAATAACTAATGACTTGGCAGCATGTCAGTTTTGAGGTTTATTCTTTTGTCAGTTATAAACAAACTGAAATGTTTAACTGAATGTAAGGAATATATTGTAGTATACAAGTATACTTCAAACACAGCCAATGTTCTTTCATGGACCTCACATTTATTAATGATTTTGCTGCCAAATAAACTTTTTTTTTTTTTTACACATGGTTACTGTGTTCCTATTTTACAGCTTAGTATCTGTAATTATAAATTGCACTGAGGTTAAGGGTGAAAATCTCTAAGGAATAGTAAGAACTATTTAACACAGAGAAGGCCAAGAAGAGGTGCTGCTGTGTAATCGTGCCAGCAAGGTTAAACCTTTCAGCAATTAAAAGATTTAAGTTTGTTTGGATTTTTTTTTTTTTTATCAAAACGGTAATGATAAAAAAAATACATGAGTCATAAGAAGAAGTGAATCTGAAGCCGATTTCATTTATACCAGAGTGTAGATTCATGCAGCTTATAAATTACATGTCTGGGGATTAAACAGATTGACACAACTTCAACAAAAAGATCTGGGCTTTGCCAACACATTTGATATACATTATGAGCAGTTCTCAAAAAAAAAAAGGACAAATTTGACTTTTTTTTGGTTTATGTGTAAGTTTTACTACATTCCCCTCTTCAGCCTGCTGCACATGCTGTCTTACCTTCTTTACAATGGCTTTTTAATGATCTCCACAGTCTCAGCCACCCGTACTTTACACAAATACCTAATTAGAAAGTTTCTCTCATGTACTACAGTACATGTGGTCCTGAGGATTTAGATATTCGTTTGAGAAGCTAGGAACAATGTTTCCTGACATCAGCAGAAACACTAAAGGCTTCTCTGTGAGTCATATTCAATTCTTTCTCCCAGTAATTATGGGGATTTGTAATCCAGGAGAAAAGAAAAGCCATTGTGCTGAACTGCAAAAAAAATACTGCGGATAATTAGAGAACAATGAATGCAATGGAAGCGCAAATTACAAATATTTCAGTGTTAATGCTATGTATTCAAAGCTTTAATTTTCTTGTAGCTAAAATTAAATGTTATAGAATATGTCTTGTGTGACACAGGCGTTGGCTTGCTGACTTGCTTGATAAGCTTTTGATCCCACTCTTAGTGCAAAAGAGTACAGTGTTCACTTCTTTCCTGTTCATTGCTGTTCTTTGTTGAGATACGTTTTTTAAGCAACATCCAGTGCAATAAATCTTAAGTCATGTTTCATACAAATTGTTCTTCCACGTTAGTGCAATAAAATAGTAATCTTACACGTTCATGAAGCGGTATCCATCCAACTTAGAGATTATCTTTATTAAACCTGTGCTATTCTGTGATAAGAGCATGCGCTGTTTTGAACTGACACATTGACAAAAAATTCCATTTATCAGCTATCATGACATAAATCTTTAAAAAGTCATAAATGGCATATGCAAAGGAGAGAAACACCTTTGAGGAATGTCTGTGTGTTTGTGTGTGTGCGTGTGTGTGTGTGTGTGTTTGGGAGGGTGTGGGGGTGGGGATCTGTGCGCATGCTAAAGGTGAATGAACTTAAGCTAACTTTGAGACTGTCGTGTTTTGCAGGCAGGTCAGTTATTATTGGGTGACACAGTTTGTTGGTGTTGTTTTTTCTGCCTGCAAGTAACTCATAAACCCAGAGCAATGTTATAATGCTTATTTAGAAACTGTAATGCTTTGATATTTTAGGCACATTGGCACCAATACTCAAAAACCTCCAGGTTTTTTACCACCTGATTCAACTCATCTGATGTGTTTTATATTTTTTTCTTGATAAGATTTTTAGGGTGTACAGAGGATTGGGGAAAAAAAATATTTTCTGTATGCTTGTACATGCTATGACCAGTATGGGGTGGGTAATGCTGCACTTAACAATAAAATATTTTGGAATATACATTTTGCTAATATTTTGTAACAATATGGAAAGAAAATGAAAATAATTTCACCACAAACCATACAGGAATTGTTTTTCTTTTATTTCTAGCATTTTGGCAGAAAACCTTATCCAGAGTGATTTGCATTTTTTCTCATTTATACAAATGAGCAGTTAAGGGCCTTGCTCAAGGGCCCAGCAATGACAGCTAGGCAGTGCTAGGATTTGACCTCATGATCACTGAGCTACAACTATCATTTATTAGTATTTATGGAGTGCAGCTAACTGTAAATCAAGCCCAAATCAATTATTTTATTCCCATTGTTTTTCTTATGTTGTATGGTGCATAAGATGCAAATGCTATGTGGGAGTTCTGAAATTTCACAGCTTAAAGTGAAAGGCAGCATTTTGCTCAAGACATACTGTAGTTGTTTACCAAATCAGTCAAAGTGGTGTGCTGCAGGTCAAGTTCGAGTTAAATCTGTATTATTGTGAATGATGTTATATTGTTAAGTCAAGAACTACTGCAGTAGCAGCTCAGGGATTAAGGATCTGAAGCTACAGATCAGGATATTGAGAGTTCAGCATGGTCCATGACCACAATAATCTCAAGGTTGTCATCCTATACTGTACCTGTACAGTTGCATCTGTATCTGAGGAACTGTGTTTTTGCACAGCACTTTTTTATACATCATCAAACTGCTGCTACTACATAAGATTGTATATGTTTACAATTGCTCTAGTTGCACAAAGTACTTTATAATATAGAGTATGTACACTGTACAGAGCTATTTTGTGTATTTGCCTTGTGTTGTATTGTCTATTTGCACTGTCTTTTAATTTATTTACTGACAAGTCCTTAGCTCTGTGTTTCTTTTTTTATGTATCTTTGTCGATTTTTGTAGCATCACCGTCCTGGAGAAACATTATTTCATTTCCCTGTGTACTGTGTCAGCTACATATGGTTGGAATGACAATGAAAGTTTCTTGATTTGACTTGCAATACAAAATAAGGCTGGACCATTAGCGCCACCTGCTGGAGCCTCAGAGCAGTTTGAAATA
This sequence comes from Tachysurus vachellii, assembly GCF_030014155.1. Classification (NCBI taxonomy): domain Eukaryota; kingdom Metazoa; phylum Chordata; class Actinopteri; order Siluriformes; family Bagridae; genus Tachysurus; species Tachysurus vachellii. The sequence continues at coordinate 12,706,164 of NC_083482.1, read as the reverse complement.
TTTTATATATGAAAAAGGTCATGTATGGTCTTTTATTTTAAACTGAATTACAAAAATTTATAATGTGGTCTGGCCGTTTAAGTCAAAAAAATGTGCTCAATAATGACATTCACAGAGATTTAGACACAGATTCCATATAATTCTCTCCAACACCATACACAAGCAAGGTTACAGAAATACAGTATAATTTATACAGCAAGGGATACCTGAACGCGAGGTCACAATTAAATCATATTCTTCTATAGGTCCGACCTTCCACTTCTGGCTCTCGTTGATAAAATTTGATCTACACCATAAGTTAGTCAAGACTCATTTACAAAAAGAGAACAGCACAATTCACATCAGCTTCAACAGAATAATGCATCCATACGCAAGAAAACGCAACACTTGTCCACATAGGCACGTTTCTATCATAAAATCTCATTTTTTTTCCACCAATGCTTTTGTAATACTCATTACGACTGGATAGGTTTGAGAAATGACTGTGTTGGAATTTGCGTTACAAGGGGAAAGTATCATAATTTAGTTGTACAGCTGTACAATGACAATAAAAGTATTCTATGTCTATAGAGCAAGGTATAATTTGGGAACATTTATACAGACATGTTAAAATAATGGAATGTTTGACTCAATTATGCAGCCTTAAAGTCTTGAAAATGTCCAATTACACTTTTGCTTTATTCATAGTCATGTTCCAGTGATTTTTTTTGTTTGTTTGTTTTTATGAAAAAAATATGGATGCAGGACCAGGATGTTAAGAGCATTAATGTTTTCAACACTTTAACTAAAGCAAAAATCACTCAGGATGATTCTCTGAGGCTTCTCTGAGGTTGTAAACGTGTTAAATCTCAAGCAGAGAAAGCCGTTGCCTGAAAGCTGGACTTCAAGACAAACATAGATCATTAGATATTATAGAAATTATTCAAAATATACAGAACTTATAAATAACAGGGTGTGAATGACAATTACAGACAGGAGTTAATGAGAGTGTAGAACATTAGAAAATAGGGATATAGTTGTCTATCTTAGCGCGGTGCCTCTGAGCAATACACTCTGCAATCCAAACGATGTTACGGCATTCCTGCTCCTTTAGCTTTACGTAAGCGTAGAACACACTGAAGTGGAACTGGTTAAGGAAGGCCAGTTTGTTCAGCTTTACCTGCAAAATTACACACATGTAAGCTTCATTAGTGGAGGAAAACACAGGGTTTCAACCTGCAGTTAGCCATGCAACACTAGCAGGGCAGTTTATGATGATTTATTAGACGACTGCAATTTGGTACCAAAACAGTGTATCATTTAATTACTAAGGTCAGTTGTTACATAACTCGGTGCCAGAAGCAAACACTGAGGTCATTTTGGTCCTCTCCTAAACTCACTAAGCTCATTGTCTCTCTGTCCTTCCTCATGATCATGCTCACCTCGTGCTCAAAGAAGCGATCCTCCAGCGTTTTATCGCCAGGGTTACTCCCAGCACCCTCAAACAGAAGCTTGTATTCCTGGGAGGGAAAAAAACCCAAAAAAACAAGATGTGGTTGGTGTAATGTGGCCATGTCACAGATTTCTTTAAACACATCAAAGGGTTCCCTGCAGCTTTATTAAACAGCTTTCTTTTTGAAACAAGGGCAAGTCAAGTCACTGGGAAGTTTCTACATTTATTACACAAACTGGCTCAAATTGTTAAAAAAAATAAATAAAACAGTACCGAAAAAGCCTCCGAAACTTAATATAATCTAAATTTCATTTAACAAAATAATATCCTAATATTTTTCCAGCTACTTTCTGTCTAGAAAAATTGCTGGGAACATTTTGGCTACATTTTCGATATTCCACATAAAAGAGTGAAGGACGGAGGCACAAAAAACAAAATTACTGAAAAGCGCTCGATTAGAATCGATTGAACTCAGTTCACTTGTCCTGATTCAAATTAAAAATGAATTGGTTGATATAAGCAGTGTTCTGTGAGAACTTACAGGGTAGTAGTCAGCAACAGCTTTGACCTGCTCGTAGTCGTCAGCCCGTGCCAGCTGAGCTAGGCCTTCAGGGTAAAGCTTTCCACAGTGAGGGAAGAGTTTTGCTCGGTCCTCTTTAGACAACTCTGTCCCAAATGAGTTGATTGTGATTATAAAGGCCCTCCGGTCTGCCTCAAACTGAATGGAAAAAAAAAAAAAAAAAAAAACTCACTTTGAATATAAAACAGTGGTAAAGCAGCATCATTGTAGCAGAAAAGACATAGAATGAAATGAGTGTTGTTTCTTCCGTGTTCTTCTACATATCTATTGCCTTTGTTTTCAACAAGAACAATTTTTTAAACGATTAAGAATTTATTCTTGTTTTGGATTGTCTCTAAACTCCCCAGTCTAAGTAAGCTGTATAGAAATGATAGCATATTAGAGCAAACGCTTGAATAAACCATAAGATTTGCCTTGTAGCTCTCAGGAAAGTGAATCAATCCCTTCTGATAAATTTTGAGTTTCACTGTAGCAAAGGCTTACTCACTTCCAGAATAGGGCACATCGTATCTGCCGTCGTCCCACCTAGATTGGTGCAGAACTTATAAAAGGCCTCAAGATAAGCCTGAAAAAGCACAAAAGAAAAAAATGTAGTTACTCACTGTAATAGTTATCATTTTGTGCTGATTAATCACATTTAAAGATTCTCCTTGAAAGGTGAGTTGTGGTTTGTTACCTTGTACAGAGTGTTACGTATGATCTCTATGTTCATCTCATCCAGATCCTGCTCCGAGATGCAATCCTGGAAGAAAGCAGCTGAAACCAGACAGATGAGTAAGTAATGTAGTACAGATCTTCTACAAATGTTGAAGAAATTGATGAAAATGAAGTTGAGTTCATTCAGATAATGCTAAAGCTTTGCTTGTAAATTTAACATTAACATACACTGCTATGAGTTATCACTAAAATTGCTTGAGCTGATTGGCCAACCTGTCATGGTAATATCTTACCCAATGGTGTATCAACCAGGATGGCGTTGTAGAGCTCAGCAGGGGTCTGGGCAATGTTGACAGCTTCCATCTGCTCAAAGCTGCCCAGCGGGTGACATTTAGGCACCAGCTCTGAGATAGCTCTCTGGTGCAGTGTGCCCGTGATCAGCAGAATGACATTATCAATCATGTAGCTGTACCTGCAATAACAAGTCACACTGGTGGTGAAAAAATGTTCAAATGTAAAATCCACCTATTCATAATATATTGTGTATTAAAAACGTGAAAGGAAACGACTTGAAAGCTGCATGATTCAAAAAAATCTAATCCTGAATGTTACAGGTAAAGATGCTGATATTGTCCAGCTATTTGTGTTTTCAAGGGGTTCTATTAAAAGCCAGCATCCCTAATTAAATTATTTGCTTGTAAATTTTATTCTGCTAAATTCAACTTCAACTTATGTTGCAAATTATTTACGTGATGAAATCCATGAAGCTGGCCAAAGGCTCGTATGACTGGTTCCTCATATGGCGAAACTCCACCACCATCTTCTCCTTCAGCTTGTCGTCGATGACTGATACGGTGAGAGGAGATGCTTCGTTGGCCAGAAAGCTTCCATAATCCGTGCTCTGCAAGTGAAGCTTCAGATCTGAGAAGAAAAATTCCACAAGCTGAAGCAGCACAAATGAATTTATTTTCAGACCAAATAAAACTTGTTTCAATGCCGAAATGTGCAAGTAAGACGTATACAAGCAATCAGTTGTGTCACCGGAGCATTTTATATAGCTATTCCTTTCATGCCGGTTGGTGAAATATTCTGCTAGCCATGAACTCCTTATTTTTAAGACGATTTATGTTTAATAAGTTTATGCATTTAAACAGTGGCTTTAATAGAGAGTTTGAAGTTGGCTGATCTAAGCGTGCAGAACAGTATCACTCAGTGTGGTCATTAAAAATAAATGCAAGGTGTCAAATAAAAAAATTATATAATTTTTTAAATAGATAAAACAGCTGAAATTAAAGCTTTTGGCACCTTATAGAAATAGATGTTAATGCAAGTTACGGACTGGACCTCGGTGCTCAGAGAGCTGAAGTGCGCGGATATGTGCCAGGATCTCTATATACAATTTCTCTACTACACATTCACAAATAACTATCTGTTTCTGCAATTCACGGCATCTCGCTCTCATTCTCACCACGCTTGGTGATATTTTGCTCTGCACTCTCAGGGTGCCTACCTTCGTTCTGTCTATTAAAGACACTGTTAACATGTCAGATGTTTTATCTAGTGCTGCAGGAAGATAATATAAAAAACTTGATGGTTTTATCAGAGCAATTTTGTATATTTTTTAAAATAATTTAACTAATTTTTAAAGTAACAGGGAACAGTACTGGTGGCTCCCAAGACCAGTGTCACTACTGATATTTATTCAGTCCTACATTAAGATTTCTAGTTGGTTTATGGAAGTGGTGTAAAACTTGTTCCCACTCTGACACAATGAATGGACAGACGACTTGTTTCTTTTTATTTTTTCCAAGATTGTGACAGAACTGTTTCCAGTTCCTCAAAATAATAAGCTAAAACTCCCTGTGACTCAGAGAAATACAGAAAATTTGTTAGGGTGAAATAAAAATAGTGTATACATTGCACCACGATGTATATATTACACACACACACACACACACACACATACATATACATATACATAAATATATATATATACATATATATATATATATATATATATATATATATATATATACAGCATAAATGTGTTATTGAGGATATTCAGGCCACTGCTGTGTAAGCTGTAACACTTAGCATAGCTGTAACATTAGCATAGCTACATCACATGATCAGCTAGTAAAGCTGTAGTATATAACGCAATACTGGTATGGTCTCAAGATAAAGTGAAATATTTTACACCTGGGTCTGCGTGTGAACAACTTTTATAAAATTCTCTGCCTTAATATTTCTCAAAAAATGTTGTTTATGCGAATTGAACGAACTCAAGACGCGTTAGCATACTAGCCGGCTAACTGTCATAACTAGCACCGGTTTGCTAGCTAGTTATCTAACGACGCTGTTGTGCTGAAGGCAGAAGTGTTTTTGGATTGTTTTCGTTCTTCAGCATATTAATTCATATAAGTCCGATCATTTCAATCTGAAAACCTGATATGTTTGACATCAGGGTGACATTAGACAGTATTTAAACAGTTTTATGCTAGCTCGTCAAATCGCTGTTTAGCTAGCTAGGAAAAACGGCTAGGTGACCGTCTTAACCACCTTCAATAACAATGACAAATAAAGCTACTACATAGAAAAAATAGGCTAACTCGTATGAAGGTCTGATAGCTAACAAAGAACCCATGAACATCAAGCTCACCTTCCAACGTTTCACACTGAACCAGGTTCAGATAATCGCCCTGAGTGAGGATTCCAGCCTTAAAACCTCTCACCAGCCCTTCCAAATAGCCATTATCCACGTTAAAATATAATTCCGAAAATGGCATGTCGGAATCTTTTTTGTTTTTATCTTTCTACGGTGTACAGGGTATTAAATCCTCAACGAGGTTAGTCTATATGTGTATATGTGTGTATGTGTGTGGGCCGAACTGCAGAGGAACAGAGCTGTTCATGTGACAGATCACGTGACCTCGCTGTGCACGTCCTAGTCACTCACATAAGCTACCAAAGAGGAGACCAAATATAACATTACATGTACACTAACATGATAAAAATAAAAAATAAAAAAAGGCTTTTTTTTTGCTGTAGTGAATATTGAAGATTGCAATAGTAGCATGAAATGTTTGAACACACCGACCACTTTAACAGGATCCCATGTACACGTTTTGGTTTATGCAATTTGTCAAGCCAAGTCAAGAAGCTTTTATTGTCATTACAATTATACATAGCTGTAGCAGTACACTGTGAAATGAGACAACGTTTCTCCAGGAACATGGTGCTAAATAAGACAAAGACGGAGATAAGGACTTAGTAAGTTAGTCCTAGATACATAAAGTCAGGGCTCTCAGGTTTTGAAGACAGGCAGGAGTGACATATTTTAAAGAAAATTTATGACATAAAACATTCCAAAACATAATATTTGAATTAAACAAAACATATTAAATTATAAAATTTAAATCTGAGATTTAATTTATGGTAAATCCATTATTTTATAAAATGTCATAAAACCGGGGCCCCCTGGCACCATCTCAGGGCCCCCAGTTTGAGAACCACTGGCCTAGACTACTTGTTCTGAGCAGGCGTTGTCAGTGAACCGGGGCCCCCTGCCACCATCTCAGGGCCCCCAGTTTGAGAACCACTGGCCTAGACTACTTGTTCTGAGCAGGCGTTGTCAGTGAACCGGCTGTAAAACTGTTGGCAGTTACAGACACTCATGAAAAACTGAAGCTGATTATCTGGGAAACATCTCTAACAGCAGTCACAATGTCATTGTCTGTGTCAAACAAGTTGTGAATTTGTTGTAACATTACAACAGGAGATCATGACTTACTCTCTGCTCAAAGTGATGCTCGCAGCTCCAATGGTTTTCTCTGTGGGTGAACGGGGATGCCGGTGAACAATGCCAGGATATGTTTTTTTTTCATTGGTTGTTGCGTTAAATCTTACCCAGATACAATAGTGCTATTTTCTGATTGGCTATTGTGTAGCCTCTTTTTTTGATTGGCTGATAAGTGGCAGGCTCGACTAAGAACTCCAGGGGAGACGTGCTTGATTCCTGCCCAGTTCCATAGAGACAGCGGTGCGGACAGATACATTTTGGGAGCTGTGGCATATTAAATATATGATAAATAGTCAAAAAGTTTTTCTGCGTGACAAATGCAATGTGTGGCGGGAGAGCGTGACAAAAGACCGAAATACGTGACTGTTACTCTCAATGCTTGACACTTGACAGCCCTGCAATACATAAAAGACAATAAACAAAAACAGCACCGACCAGTGTAAATACTGTTTGTTCAAATAATATTGCGTGTGCAGAAATACTGGAATAAACACATTAGCATTATAGCAGCAGTTACATGAGGTATTGTAAAGTATTGTGCACAACAGCAATCGACTGAAATGTGAGACAGCATGAGCAAAGAGCAAAAACGGTGCAAAACGTAAACAGTGATGGTGCTGTAGACATGGATGTAATTACATAATGTCATCAGGTCAATTCATAAAAGCATACAGATCACTATCTTCAGTTAATATTCAAATTTAACATCAGAATGCGCTATCTCAGTGATTTTAAGCATGGCATGGATGCTGGTTTCCGACAGGCTGACTTGAGTAGTTAAGACATTTTCACACAATATAGAGTTTTGACAGTGTTGAGTAGAAATCAAACAAAAAAACATCCAGTTCTGTGGATGGAAACACCTTGTTAATGAGAGAGCTCTAAGGAAAACAGCCAGACTTTTGTCTAGACAGGATAGCTGTGTGAACACAGTATCATTAGTGCAAGCATTTTATGGAAAATAGCTTGAAAATATCTTTTAAAGCATACTTGTAAAGGCCACACTGAGGTAAAATACAGCTTATAAAGCTGAGGTGCCCGGGTTATATCTTTTAGGTGTCACATTTTATTTGTGATGCCATGTTGACAATATTAGTATTTGACATTTCCATTTTTTCACAGTTTAATTGAGTATAGACTTAATTGTGTGTGTGTGTGTTTGTGTATGTGTGTGTGTGTGTGTGTTTGTGTATGCGTGTGTGTGTGTGTGTGTGTGTGCGTGTCTGTGTGTGTGTGAATTTATTACATTTACATTTACATTTACAGCATTTGGCAGACGCCCTTATCCAGAGCAACATACGGAAGTGCTTCAGTCTCTAGACCATTTGCCGAAACCTGGGAAATTAAGATGAATCCCTGCACTCGAACATGTGAACTACATGTACTGTAATTGCCATGTTTTTTCTTCCCAGATGCTGTGTGGAATGAAAAAAGCAAGTTCATGTATAAGCCCTAAGCAATCTGAACTTAAATGCACATTACAATTAAGTGCTATGTGCGACTTTCCATCCTCAGAACCACAATAAACAGGAAATTAGATAAAATGACCTTAATGTAGTCCCAATAAAAGCCTGATAGGGTTAAATATTTCATCTGGCTCATAGCTGATGATTGCTTAAGGATAGTTTTGATCTTTTGTTTCATTTTAGGAAGAAAAAAAAGATTCAGTAAATTGTGCAGAAAAACTAGATGGAAGTTGCTATGTTTTCAGTACAATAGAATGTATGATTTTTTTTATTTGATTGGTTTATAGTCTTCATTTATGTGCCGTGCTTAGTTCATGTGACAATTCCTGCTGATCTTTAATGCTGAATCAGAATCAGATTCAGATCAGAATCAGAAAGATCTTTATTGCTAAGTATGTTTTCACATACGAGGAATTTGTTTTAGTACAGAAGCTCCACAGTGTAGCAGAGTGACACTGACAAGACATGAACACATATATAATATAGACAGTTGTATGTACAGTGGAAAAATGTGCAAATTGAAATATAAATAAGTAAGTATGTGTTTTAATTAAATAATGTAAGAATAGTGTTATGTGTTCCGTGTATGTTAAGTGTTCATCAGATGGCTTGCCTGAGGGAATAAACTGTTCCTATGTCTGGTCGTTCTGGTGCTCAAGGCTCTGTAGCGTCGACCAGATGGCAACAGTTCGAAGAGTGAGTGTGCTGGGTGTGAGGGGTCCAGAGTGATTGTCTTAGCCCTTTTGCTCACTCTGGAGAAGTACAGATCTTGGAGAGTGGGGAGAGTTGTGCCAATGGTTCGCTCAGCAGTCTGGACTACCTTCTGTAGTCTTCTGAGGTCAGATTTGGTAGCTGAGCTGAACCAAACAGTCACTGAAGTGCAGAGGATGGATTCGATGATGGCAGTGTAGAACTGTTTCAGTAGATCCTGTGGCAGGTTGAACTTCATCAGTTGGAGGAAGTACAAACTCTGCTGAGCCTTTTTCACAATGGAGTCAATGTGAATGTCCCACTATGAATGACTCCACTGCTGTCACAATGCTGTTCATGATGATGGGTGGGGGAGAGTAGGGGGGGTTTCTCCTGAAGTCCACAATCATCTCCACTGTCTTGAGTGTGTTCAGCTCCAGGTTGTTAAGACTGCACCAGACAGACAGCCGTTCAACCTCCAGTCTGTAAGCAGACTCGTCACCGTCCTGGATGAAACTGGAAAATGCACTTTTTTGCACTTCAATAAACAAAAAAAAGATAATTAACACATTATATACAATGACCTTTTCCACAAATGTTTGTGCATCCATTTACTGTTATCAGTCTTCCTGTCATCATTTCTACGTAATTTCATGTTTATCAGAACAACATTCGTTTAGCGAGAAACATGTTTTGTATTCGCAGGAAATTTAATTTTACTTGATGTTCATGATCAACATCCTAAAAATATTGCTAGCACATTACTATCCATTTCCGCAAATTTTCTCAGTCGCTCAAATTCTGACAAAAAGCAAAAGAAATGGCTTTGCTGAGCTGATTGACGCTGATGTGCAGACCCTTAAACAAATTGCTTGCCTCATTTATTGCGTCATTCTTTAAAAAGAGCAAAAGTAACCAGTTCATGTAGGATTGATTTTGATGCGTTAAAGTAAACGTAATGCACTGTATACCAAGCTGTAATAAACATCTAATGAAAGAAGAAAAATTAAATGGTCACTTTGTACTCTGTTTTGGTTCAGCATGATTTCTCACATGCACACACATCCATCTAAGTGGCAACAGGAAAGCACCGTAATGGAAAATCCACGTGGTGATCATGACTGTCTGTGTGCTTTCTGTGCTAATAAAACAATCATGTCTATGTAAGTGTGCATATGTGTGTTCGTTACGTGTGAGTAATGAAGGACTCAACTCTCTCAGCTGGCTTTTACTCTCTTTGCGATGAATGATTGGAGCCGACATTTCTACAGAAATGTTTTTTAACAGAATTTTTATAATCTTCTCTTTTTCTAGAAAAATACACTGGGAGGTGATCAAGGTTCTACTGAGAAACAAACACCATTAACAAAGAAGGATGTTCACGATCTTAGATTTTAAATTCTAAAATACTTAATAATGAGTTTATTAGTGTTGAGCAGTGCGAATATGCAAATAAGTTTGTGAAGTCGTTATTGACTTTTCAGAAATTTTCAATCAGTATAACCAAATGAATTTTTTAAGATTGAAGTTAATATAAATTGAACCAGACACTGTTAGTTTTCAGTGTAAAACAACAAAACAGACACAAATTCCATATTTTGCCTTTGGAGAAAAAGAGTTAAAATCCATCACACCTGCTGAGTATATGCTGCATATGAAAGTCTTATTTCCATATGGTATATAAAATATTAACAGTAAAGTATCATACAAAAAAAAAACACTAAACATGTGGTTAGGTCATGTGTATTTTTTTCTAATTTGTAGATTGCGTGTGAAATATTGTTAGGAACATTTAAGACTTTTCCATGCCAGACCACCAGAGGGCGCAGGTATTTTCGCTCATTCATGGTCGTGTTTTCTCACCTGTATTATGTTATGCCTAAAGTGTTCCTCTATTTATACCTGATCTGTTGTATTAGACTTTGTTTTTGTCATTGTTGAGTGTCACACTTTGTTAAAGCGTGTTATTTGTCTCCGATTATGTTATGTAATGTTTATGGTTTTGTTTTGTTATGTGTATGTGAACGGGATATATTTGTTTCTGTGGTCTTTCTTTGTATTACCCTTACCACCATGTTCTGGTGCTGTTGTGCAAAAATAATCCAAAAACAATCAATCAGACAAGAGCAAATAATCTGATGTTGATGTCTGAAATGAAACTTAATAATAATTTCTTTTTATCTTTGAAAGACAGGAAGGCATGTCCCTGCTAGCACATTTACACAGCTGCCCTAGGTGTAATTAATCAGAGATATTGCCACCTCGTTCATGAAGCATCCTGTTAAACTCACCGTGAGGCATTTGGCACGGCAGAATGATCGAGAGACTGCAATTACTTTATATTACTTTATATCATTTAATCATCAAATTCGAATCTTTTACTGGCTCTGACTGAACATATTTGTATTACTAGGCATTTCATAATATATTGAAACAGCATGAAAGAAAAAAATGTTAGGGTTGAATGCTTCATTTTAAGGGTGAAGCAAAATAATCAATATGATAAAAGGAAACACAATTTCATTTCTGAAACGTTTGTGTGTAAATTAATTTCTCTGTGACAATGACAAATCTCTTTTTTGTTAGAATAATCGGTTCCTCTAGGACTTTTGGAGCAGAGTTTTTGTAATTGCTGCAGCCAAAAAAATTACTTGATTTTGTTGCTACTTGTTACAGTGAGCTTTTTATTTGTTTGTTTAAATTCCTACAAGCGAAGTCACATATACTTTCTATGATAGCTGTACTCGTGTTAGAGGGTTTTGGCTGAATGTGCGTTGTGATGATGTTACACAACGTGACTTGAACATTGTGGAGTTTACTTGATTTTGAGTTCATGCTGTTAGTCACAAAATCGTGGAATCCTGGTGGAACTGAATCATAATAATTGTAGAATATTGTACATGGGAGGTGAATATAAAGAAAAAGTCCACAGGAATCTCCAGTAAATTTATCCTTTTATGAAAGTTTCATGCATGTAGGTACAACAGGTTTAATAGTATTGCATACAGGAATACATATTTGTCAGTATTTGTAATTAATATTTCTAATAGAGCGTTGAAGAAATATTTTTCCAATAATCTTATGCTGATTATCACAAATTTTAGAGTTGAATTAAACCGTGGATGATTATTAGGGGGAATGTCAATAAGCCTTTTAGAAACAGATGAGGTAGGCTGTTATTGTTGAGCTGAGTGCTGAGTGTTCTGAGTCACTAAAAAAAAGCTGGAATTCCCATCACTAGCATGTGTATGTGTGTGAGTGAAAAGAGCACGACGTAAGAGATTACTCCCCCTCCCACTGATTAGGATCATGTGGCTTCACTCCTCCTACTTCATGGAGGCTTAAAAACAAGAGTTGGGTACCTTAAAACCAGAGGTGAGGAACACTGCAGGTAGGAAAGATGACTATTATATACATTAAAATGCATATAGTGTAAAAAATATATATGGATAGATTTTGCATGAAAGATAAACACAGAAGACTTTACTACACCTTACTTTTTACTTGTCAGTTGTTATACATGAAAAACATCTTTTGCAGCAGAAGTTGATTTCCCAGAGTCCTGGGTTTAATTAGATCCAGAGTCCTGGATTTATGATTAGATGATTTATTCTGCTGAGAATCATTTGAAAACATCTTAGTATAGTGGTTTCAAACTGCATGTGTTACATGTTGACAGATAAGAAGTAACCTTAAGCTTAACCTTAACCTTAAAATTAGAGTTTTCCCAATCCCTACAGATTTTAATTGAGCAAACTAGTATCCTGAGTCTTATTACTGTACTTTGCCTCTAAATCCTCATCTCAATCCAGAGAATAACCAGCTTGCTGACAGAGACAGATAGGAGGAAACACTTGTGACTAAGTGACCATGTTGTGTGTCATGATCTTCTGCTGGTTGAGTCTCAGCGCCGTCCGGGTGGCATCGGGTCTTGTCCGCAATAACCGCATGGAGGTCTCGCATCCGAGCCTGAGGAGGACAGATACCTCGTTCTTCCCTGGCATCAGTAAGTGACCTATCTCAAAATATATTAACTATACAAGGAACACTTTGTAAATGTATTCAGGTTTCAGGTGTATTGCTTATGTGAAATGATGTAGCATCTCTTACTGTATGTTAAGTGATATTTCTGACCCTGATTTTATAGCCGTGCAAGATTCAGGTCCTGCAGTGGATGCAGTACAACTTCAAATCGATTCAGTTGAGGAACAGCTGATGGTGGATCCTGTTTCCTATGATGAGGTAGGCTTGATTTTGCCTTGTCCTCATTTTCCCTTCACTGTTTTGCAATAGTTTAACAGATGCATTAGCATTATTGTTCATTTTAACAGACACAATAGAAAGACTTAATAAGCCAAATTCCTGGCTTTTGATTCTTAATGATATTATTATATTTTTCAACAGCTATGAATTATTCAGTTCAGTGATTCAAATCAAGTTCTTAAAATAGTAATCAATGATTAATAGTTAAAACAAATAGTAAAATGAAGGACAATGGTTAGCACTTACAGCATTAATCCTATCATATCATATATATCATACAGAGATTTGTAACACCTTAAAATTACATACTTACATGTAACAACTTCAAATAAAGCATTTGAAAAATAATTCTAAATCATTTCGCTTTTTTTTTTTTTTTACAGTAAAGCATTAAAGCATTTTAGTGTGTGTCTGTGTGTCTGTGTGTGAAGAAAAGCTTGTGTTCAGTTGATAACATCAGTGAAACAGAAAAGAAAGGAGTTTGTTGTTGTCATGTGGTTAGATGAGTCCACTAATTACTCCACTTAGTCCACTAACAAACCATCAGATCTGCTCACAGTAGTGTGTTCGGTAAAAGGTATTTTATTACCCAGTCTGTAATTTCCATGTATTTATAACCTAATCTGTGTATTTGAGGCATAGTACATTAAGACAAGGCTTGATATTTCATAATATATAATGTAATAATTCATAATAATAATAATAATAATAATAATAATGTAAAAAGTCATTATTTACATATGTTAAATGTCCATTAAATTGTATTAGGGTTTATTTTTGAAGTAAATTTTGCAACTAGTCAGTTGTGTAACTTTGGGTAAATAATAAGGGTAGGGTTAAGCAGCTGACATTTTAGTTCCCACAGGACATGGCAGATGCAGTACAGCTCCAGAGGAGAGGCACACGTTCACCAGGTCGCTGTATCCCGCATCAGCAGTCATGCCTGGGCCATCAGCTGCCCTGCTGTGACTCATGCGATACCTGCTACTGCCGCTTTTTTAAAGCCTTCTGTTATTGCCGCAGCATGGACCACAGCTGCAAACACAGACGCGCCTAGCACTCGCAACACTGACCCGGCATTAGGCTGGGTTAAAGATGATATGCAGATGTGAAAATAAAACCTTATGCCAAATGCAAATTTGTCAGTATGCACACGAATTCATGATGGTACTGCTTTACATTAAAGTGCCCTGAACTAACATAAAAAAAAAAACAGAAAATAAACACTCATTAACACATATTGTTTCTAAAATGATGAACCAGCATGCAGACCTACCTACCAAATACTTGATTAATTATAAATGATTAATTACCAAAACATATGTTAAGGTGATTACCAACATTTAGAAAGACGGTCTAGGTTAAGTTGATTTCGTTTATACATTATTGTTAATTAGTGTATTTGTTAACATTTCTAATTGTTCAGAAAAGTTAATGATTTGTTCTTGTTAATTAATGCAGTAAATGATATTATGTAAAGGAAACCTTAATATGAATCGAAACATTTATTATACATGCAAAGATAAAAGTTTATAAAACCTCACAGGCATGAACTCAGAGTAGACAACAATGACCACATATTGTTGTAAATGTTTATACGTGTACAAATATATGTGAAAATTGTGGTGTTTTTATTTTATTAAAAACTTTAGCAAACATTATATTATTTTATAGTGTTAGAAAAACTATAGAATTGTGTGTCATTAATAAATAAAAAGCAAAGCACATGGCTGTGTTTTTGTTGATGTCAGTTATTTTTTAAATGATTGTGGAAATTTTCACCCTGTTCCTAGACCCTGTCTAGGGTTATGATTATGTACATTTTGAGTTTGGTGACATGGGCATACATGCCTGTGTGGAGGTGACGTGTAGTGCTTGGTTAAATTTGGGATGTAATGATTCAGTCTATGCAATACTGATAAGAATTAAATACTGCTGATAGGAATATGTCGTGCGGTAGTCCAACTGGTAATGATCTCTCATCGCTCACCGCTTATATGTCAGTTTTTCATGTACAGATCCAAAATAAGTTCATCATAACCTGATACATTTTGACAAGATTCACCTATAATGTGTCCATAAATATCACCTCAGTGATGTATAGCATCTTCTGTGAATCAATTTAGAGCTGTAAATGAATTATATTAGAGAGAAATACAGGTCATAATCAATTATCCTATTTTGACAGTTTTATTGCCCCCAATAAAACCATAAAACCATAAAACAATAAAATCATAAATGAAAGGTTTATGACTGTAATAAAAGTTTATGATTGTAATTACATAATGTTTACTGATAGGAATGGGTCAAAGGTCATACCTTTGATCTGACAGATGTATGTCATGATTTTATGATGTTAGGTTTAAGTTAAAAGTTCGTAATAATAAAGTTAATGATTGTATTGATATATTGCTTGACTCCAAGTAGTTAAAGAGCTCATTTTTTAGCTTTTGAAGTGGGAGAATTATTCGAGCGCTTCTGTGCCATGTCTAATGTAAAAAATGTCTTAACAATTCTTTATTCAACAAAACAAACCAATTCAAGGATTCCTGAGAATTACACAAAGATTGAACATATTCACTATCAGAAGTGTTTTGTAGCGCACTGTAGACATGCTCAAAGTTTTCAATTATTCTATCCCTTAGATGTAAGAATTCCCTAGAATGTCTTGAACTTCTTGAATGTTGATATTTTCTCCGTGGGTGGTGCTGGTGGTGGGAGGTGCTGGGAAGGGGGTGTGGGGTCTTGGGGTGGGGGTCTTGGGGATGGGTTTTGAAAGATTCACTCGTAATCTTGGTTTAGTTTTACTCTTACTTCGGCGAATTCAGCTAGGAAATAATCTGATTATTTACAGTTGTCTAAAATAAAACAGATAACATTTTATTTTAGTAATATGTAATAAAACAATAAATTGAAAACACAAATCTAAGAGCCCTGGAGGGCCACATTTGCGCGTGTGCGCGTCTTTGCTAAGGGGGCGTGTGCGCGTGTTTGCTCAGGGGGGCATGGGCATGTTTGCGCGTGTGCACGTGTTTGCTCAGGGGGCGTGGGTGCTTGTGTGACGTTATAGATAGCACCCATTGGCTAACGATCAGTCTGAGAGACGCTCCTATCACAGCGAGGTGTCATAATCTTGATTTGATAACTATCCAGTCTGAGGGGAGGGGGTAACCATATCACAAACCAACCCCGGATCAAACATGAGTTTTAAGTACTTATCTCATTTGGAACAAAGACATGGCCTTGTTTTACAACACTGTTTTATCTGAGGGGTCATAAAACCCCTTTTTTTTAAAAAAATAAATAAATATCTCCCATCTCATTTGGAACAAATATATGGCCTTGTTGTACAATACTGTTTCATCTGAGGGGTCATAAACCCCCTTTTTTAAAAAACATATGACCTTGTTTTAATTACTTGTCACCTATCTACTTGAAAGCGGACACAATGGTGTTAAACAATATGAAAGATGGGGTGGTGGGGGGAAAAGGGGGCTCCACAAACCATCCCCGGATCAAACATGAGTTTTAAGTACTTGTCTCCTATCTCATTTGGAACAAAGACATGGTCTTATTTTACAACACTGTTTCATCTGAAGGTCATAAAAACATTTTTCAAAAAATAAACATCTACTATCTCATTTGGAACAAAGACATGGTCTTGTTTTACAACACTGTTTCATCTGAAGGTCATAAAATACATTTTTTTAAAAATAAACATCTACTATCTCATTTGGAACAAAGACATGGTCTTGTTTTACAACACTGTTTCATCTGAGGGGTCATAAACCCCCTTTTTTAAAAAAAACATATGGACTAGTTTTACATGGACTTGTCACCTATCTACTTGAAAGCAGACACAATGGTGTTAAACAATATGAAAGACGGGGTGGTGGGAGAGAAAAGGGGGCTCTTTAACTACTTGGAGTCAAGCAATATATCAATACAATCATTAACTTTATTATTATGAACTTTTAACTTAAACCTAACATCATAAAATCATGACATACATCTGTTAGGTCAAAGGTATGACCTTTGACCCATTCCTATCAGTAAACATTATATAATTACAATCATACACTTTTATTAGTCATAAGCCTTTAATTTATGATTTTATTGTTTTATGGTTTTATGGTTTTATTGGGGGCAATAAAACTGTCAAAATAGGATAATTGATTATGACCTGTATTTCTCTCTTATATTGATGTTTGCCACCAGCACATAAGATCTCCACTTTGTCTATAAGACACCACCAGAAAGACCAGATTAGGATCTCAAATCATCTTTATTAATGTTGGTATATTAGTTAGCTGCTATGATCCCATCCATCCAGGAACGGAGTACAGTGACACGGGCATAGACTGCAGGCGTAGAGGTGCTACACATTCCGCTGCCCCAAGACACGATACCCACCAGCGTCCAAGCATTATCCTTCTGACACACCAGAGGGCCACCTGAGTCACCCTAAAAGCACATGTAGATGTTTGTAGTCAATTTTAAATCTTCAGTCAATCTTCAGCAGGTTTATTGGTGCTTAATCGGATATTATGCCTTACCATGCAGGAAGAGACACCACTGGCTCCAGCACAAATCATTACGTCAGTGATTTTACTGCCCCAGAAGCGCTTGCAGTCATCGTTGGTCAAAAGAGGCAGAGAGGCCTGCTGAAGAATAGCAGGGGTGTCAGGAGCTGTAACACAGTTATGTAAGAAAAATTGTTAAATGATGCAACTGAACACTACATAAATATAGATCATATTTGATATTTAGGCTTACTCTAGTACATGGTTAGACACTATAGTAATGTTGTCAGGACGTGTAACACAGTTATAATGTAAAAGAGTTTACATTGACAACAGACACCCTTATACACAGTAACTCACATTTTATACAATTGAGTGTTAAGGGCCGTACTCAGGGGCCCAGCAGTGGCAGTTTGGTGGACCTGGGATATGAACTCAAAGCACTTTAAGTGATACTCGAAGTACCTTTAAATGTGTCACATCCATACAGACCGTTACACATCTGACCCAGCCAAGGTTTCTCTCCTCTAAATATTTACCACCCCTTCTTCACCAACTATTTTACGCTTCCAATTTATATATATAAAGTTCACACAAAATTTATTATAAAGTTATTGTGTGTTTTGCAATGTTTGGAGCCTTGTATCCTATGATTACAATTTCCATGGTTTGACTGTGTGTTTCTGACAATTCCCTGACATTACTTTTTGACCGATATTTGACTGATGTGGCCAAAATAAACTCTAACCCTGAATAGTACACCAGTGTGTGCATATATTCATATATACACACTCATTCACACCTACAGGGCAATTTAATATAGCCAGTCCACTGGGATGTTTGTTGCCCATGCGGACTAGAGAAGAACTTGTGAACGTTTCAAACTGTTTGTTGGGAGGAGGCAACCTCCATGTAATTCTACAGAGTCCTTTACTACAATAGACTTTTCTATAATAGTGCAGTGTTCCAAAGGGTTCTGTTTTAGGCCCATTATTGCTTTATAACAAATGTCATCCTATATAACATGCCAATTAGCAAATATATATAAAAATAAGTAGAATTTTTCCAGAGAATGTTACCTCGGTTTAGCCAGAACAAGGTTTCTTTGGAAAGGAACTTTGTTAGACAAATATTACCAGTGTTACAGTTGATAACTACATTTTCAGTCATTAAAGGTTTGTAGTTATTCAGATCTTGTTGAAATAATAGTAGTAGTAGTAGTAGTAGTAGTAGTAATCTAGGTAGTGATTAGTGATATATCAAAGGTACCATTGTATTTGGTCAGGCCCCATCCTGTGGTCACACATCTCATGCCACCAGAGAAATTGTCGCTGCTCTCAGCCAGACACACAGGAGACACATGAGCATTGAGCTTGGCAGGAGAGGCGAGCTTAATCAGAAGGATATCGTTGCTGATGGTGAAGGGGCTATACTGTTGGTGCTTAAAAACCTGGTCATTGAATCACAGGAGTGAGAAACTATGATTAATGTAAAGCAGAATACAGCAGTGTATTTGATGAATTCATGCCATTTTACGATTCAGTGGTTAATGTTGTTCCTTAGACACACACCTTGTCAATCTTCATGGTCTGGATGGTCTCAGCGTTGGAAGAACGATCATGCTCTCCCAGCACCACACGATGATAAGTCCTGGTATAAATCACAGTTACAATCAGAATTTAATTTAGTTTTATTCCATGATGCATTAATAATAGACAAAGTAGCTTTTTAGAATGTGGAGTTATGCTTAGATTCCTAATGATAAAGCCAAAGGAGAAAAGGAAGGAAAAACTCCCTGAGACATGAGGGAAAAACCTTGCCAACCTAACCAGACTTATAAGGGAGAAAGCAGTGATATAGGGAGATAATAACCCATTAATCTACTGTAGTTTACTCGACTGTATACTAGAAAGTAAAACAATTCTTTTTAGTATGTTTGACAGATATTCAGCATGAGCCTCATAGTTTAACGATTACCGCAGCAGCTCTCAGGACAATACTGAAGTGAGAACATGCACCAAAAAAAACAGTAAGACATAGACATAAACAGTTTTTGTTGTTGTTGTTGTTGTTGTTGTTTTTATTGGTATTGCAAACTTACATCACATTGCAGTGGGCAGCAGAAACAACCCACCACTCATTAACCAGGGAGCCTCCACAAAAGTGGAAACCAGTTTGGTCCTGTTATAACCATAATAAGATTAAACAAATAACTTAAACACCATTCAGTAGATATATTGCATGTAATGTTTGATTATATACAATTGTAATCATATAAATATAGGAAAAGATGTGAACCATACCTGCAGAGACACTTGCCAGGGCCAGGAATGAGGCACTGCTTCCTCACCATTCACAATTCTGGAATAACCAGTGATGACTGGAGTAAACGCAGGAACCCCACAGCCTGAGACAGAGATACACACATCTATAACTGCAATACATTTTCACAAAATTTCGAAAGCTACATGATCAGAGAGATTCCCTTAGACCTTACCATAAGCTGCACTGACAAAAGCAAGGCAGGAGAGGATCCGAAGAAGAGCCATGGTTTAAGCTTCCTCATGCGCGTCACTCTGAGGGCATTATATACCTTAAACCATTCCAAAACCCTGATATCCTATCTCAAAACTGGGATAAGGAGCAAGGTTTTGGAAAGTTTGCATCATACTATCGACCTTGAAATAGGTCTTTTCACAGATGTTTCATAATGAAATGAGACTAATTCCCCACATAATTATCATTGGGATGAGATTCATCGTAATATTGTGATTGATAGATGAGAGTGTCATGGTTAATTTGGTTAAGACATATCATGATTTTCTTAGTCTAATAATGTATTTGTGAGAATTTTTAGGTCATTGGGTTTTGCATTTCAGCTGGAAAATTTAACGGTAGTGTAATTCACATGTATGTTTAAGCAGTTGGAAGACTCTCAAAATTTCTTTAAACAATATGTCAAAAGTTAAGAGTTGTTGATGTTCAGTAGACATACACACTATATATAGACTATATATAGACTTTTTCACTTAATTGAGATGGTCAAGATTATAGCTATTATTCATGTTATGTTTATGTGGACTTAATGTGGACTTTATGTGGAATTACTGTTAAATAATAAATGCCTCTTGATGTCATTGAGAATCAGTAGATCGGCTGGTTTGTGACACTCTATAGATAGTGTTTCAACATTGGGCTATTCAAATAAAATGTTACCAAATCCTTCAATTTGCTGGTGGTGTATTTGAGTTTCCTATTAACCATATGCACATTTCCCACAACATGTGGACAGTGTGACTCTGTACTCACTGTATAATCTCTGTGTACAAATATATGCATTTTGTCTCTCCTTTTCTATACACTTTTATATATTAAGTCTTTATTTACATAATTGTTACAATTTAAGGTCTGTGTAGTTTAGTATTCTGTCAATACAATCTTGTGAAGAAAATATATAAGACTGCTAATTATGAGTGTTTTTCGAAATAAAGTATATAGATATAAGAATGATGTTATTAACTAATAATTAACCATTAATAATTTATTAAGGATATATTTTCTCTTACTATGTCCAGCAGTTTGGTTAAGTCCCAAATACTGGTATGATGGTGAGGTTTTCACAAACATTTAGCCATATAGTGTGTGTATTTATAGACATGTATGATGTTCAGTGATCTTCAAGTCCCTATGAAGGATCGATTATTATTAAACAAATATCTTAATAAAATGAGGAAATTAATATAGACTTGTGACTTGGTTTAAAGTCAACACTACCTTGGCAAGTGTATGGATTCCTCTAGAAAAGTTTAATTCTAATTTATCACAATGCAAAAAGGTTTCATTTGACTCTTGACCATCATATGTTAATGACGCTTTATACAAAATAGGAGAAATAAAATGTGTAAAGGTTTGTCAAGTGAAAGGAACATACAACGATGTTACTGGTGTGTTTATATAAATGCTTGACACCATTTAATATAACAACATAAACCCCATGCATATGTTTCACTTAAAGTGTCACTTTATTAATGATTTAGTTATTCAACTCCATTCAACTCAATTTTATTTTGTATAGCGCTTTTAACACTGGATATTTTCTCAAAGCAGCTTTACAGAACATAAGAAATAGAGTACAAAAAAGTTGTAGGGCCAAAATCTTTATGAAGTATATCTAGCTGGAGCTGGTACATCTCTAGGTGCTTAGGGATCCTCACAGGGTTTGCCTATTCTGAATGAAGGTCTGAAATCTTCATGAAGAGGAACACAAGTGGACATGGTCCAATCGCTAGACGCCTCAGGATAGGCAGAAAAAGAGGAGCAAGGGAAGAGGAATCAACTTAGCTGCTGTTCATAATATTAGCAAGCACTAGATGATCATGTGCATTTAATTAAATGATTAGATTTAATGGAGTGCAGTACACAGTACATCGCTAGTTATCAGCGATGGTCTGGTCTATCCAGGAATGGAGCTCAGTGACATGGGTATAGACTCCAGGGGTGGCAGTGTTACACGTACTGTTTCCGCAAGAGATGATACCAACCAGGGTCCAGGCTCTAGACTTTTTACACATCAGAGGGCCACCAGAGTCACCCTGAAGCCCACACATTTACAGATAAATCTACTGTTAGCAAAGTTATGAAGTGAAAACACATTCAGAACAAGAGACCAGAGTACTGTACCATGCAGGTGGAGATGCCAGAAGCTCCGGCACAAACCATCGCTTTAGTAATGACACCACCCCAGCAACGCTGGCACTCATCATTGGTGAGTAGAGGCAGTGATGCCTGCTGGAGAACAGGAGAAGACAGGAACTGGAAGAAATGGAACAAAACCAAGTTTACAACAGGATTAGCAAAATATGTGAAAAAATCAATGTAAAGGACTTACAGTTGTATCTGTTCAGACCCCATCCTACAGTCACACACTGCATTCCAGCTGGGAAATGATCACTGGTCTCAGCCATACACACAGGAGACACATGAGCGGTGAACTGGGCAGGGGAGGCCATCTTTATCAGAAGGATGTCATTGTCAAGGGTGATGGAATCAAACCTGGGGTGTTTTATAACCTGATCCAAGATTGGAAGTTCAGGAAAAAAAAAAACAGTAAGGTAAAGTCCTGTTACAACAAGAGGAAATGGCAAATTTCTTCTTTATGATTTTTTCAGATGCTTGTAATAATAATATCAAAATATGTGTAAAAAAAAAAGATACGAAATATTTATTTGTATAAATCATTTATTTTGTGCATTTATCCCTAATATGCAAAATATTATATACAAAGTCATATTATACTTATTTTCCATTTTTCAGGTAGATTTCAGCTATTTTGACAATTAATCTGATATTAAATATCACTGTAAATTTTATTATTATTAAGTTCCATAGTGGGGGGCACGGTGGCTTAGTGGTTAGCACGTTTGCCTCACACCTCCAGGGTCGGGGTTCGATTCCCGCCTCCACCTTGTGTGTGTGGAGTTTGCATGTTCCTCCTGTGTCTCGGGGGTTTCCTCCGGGTACTCCGGTTTCCTCCCCCGGTCCAAAGACATGCAAGGTTGATTGGCATCTCTGGAAAATTGTCCCTAGTGTGTGATTGCGTGAGTGAATGAGAGTGTGTGTGTGTGCCCTGCGATGGGTTGGCACTCCGTCCAGGGTGTATCCTGCCTTGATGCCCAATGACGCCTGAGATAGGCACAGGCTCCCCGTGACCCGAGGTAGTTCGGATAAGCGGTAGAAGATGAATGAATGAATGAATGAATGAATGAATGAAGTTCCATAGTCCAAAAATGTACAAGCACCTCCATAAATTTTTTTTATGAAAAACTGTGTCCTTTCCTTGGATCATTAAATTCATTAAGTGTTATATTTCATTACCATTTCATTTTAAAATTATCTTAGATTTTTGGACTTTTGGAATTCATTTAGAATTCTATATTTTTTAAATAAAAAATTGTATTTAGTTATTATTATTTTAGAATAATTCCAAGGCAATTTTAGATTTTTAAGGGTTTAGAATATGTTTAAAGAATGTTATTTGCATACATTAAAAAAAGAAACAAAATGATAATTTAAAAAGATTCACTTCCCTGGTGTTGGTTGTTGTTGAATGTTTGTGTCTATGTTCCTGTTTCCTGTTTGCTCAGTGTTCTGCCCTGTTTTGCCTGCCCGTCTGTTTGCCTGTTTCTTGTTTTGGATTAATAAAAGATTGAACTGCATTTGGATCCTCACTCGCCTTTACCTCATCCCGACAATCAGCAGAACATTTGTGCTCTCCCAGGACCACATGATGGGAAGTTCTCATTGCAAATGAGATTTAATTAAAATTCAAGGTCAAACTCATATTACGCTTAGAATCACAATCAGCTAAAATTACATTCATTGGTACGTAGAAGATTTAGTATAAGAACCGCAGTGGGTATAACATCTGATTTAAGTTTTAAATATAAGGTTCACGAGCTACATTTTAGACATAAAGTATACTTACCTGACATTGCAGTGGGCAGCAGATAAAACCCACCAATCATTAATTAGAGAGCCAGCACAGAAGCAGAAACCTTTCACATCCTGCATTAAATAATATATACCTCTCATTAAGTAAATATACTTCTCAAAGTTGATCACGTACAACAACATGATGATGATAATGATGATATAATAATAGAATAAGACAATGTTACATTTCCTTTTGTTGCGAATCCTTTATTATATTTTTTAAACCACAAACTTTATTTCTTTTAACTGAAACATGCTTTAAAAGATTCAGGAGAATATACATAGCGGTTTTCACACAAAAAATATTTTTTATGAGAAATAATAGAATAATAAATGATAAAATATAAATCTCATAAAAGACAATCCCTAAAAAAAATCCAACCAATGCTGCTAAATATCTTTACACAGAAAAACATTTCCAGAAAATTCATTCCAATTCTAATCTTTTCTGCTCCATGAGCAGAACGGAACAAACATGTTCATTTATTTGTCCTTTTCTTATTCTATCTGATCCACCATTTTTTGACTGATATTGTCACTGATGTCAGATGGGTGCCAAAAAAATCCAAAATTAAAAAATTAATTTAATAAAACATATATTTTGGATTTTGTTTCATTTTGGAGTGAAAGGTTTTTTTTTAATTATTACTTTTATCTATTTTATCAGATTTATTTACCTAGTACGACAACCACAGCCGTTCTGTGCATTATTTCAGTGATTTCTTTTTTTTTTTTTTTTTTTTTAAAAAAAGACCGTAAAACAGCTATTTATGAATAAATAAATAAATAAATAAATAAATAAATAAATAAATAAATAAATAAATAAACTTGTTCTACCTGCAGAGACACTTGCCAGGGCCAGGAATGAGGCACTGCTTCCTCACCATTCACAATCCTGGAATAGCTGCTGATGACTGGAGGAATTGCAGGAACCTCACAGCCTGAGGAGGAAAAATACTTCACAAATCACTTCACACTTTCTATCCTGATTGTTATATTTTTAAAGTTTCTATCCAAGATTTCACTTCACAATTTGGGACAAAACACAACAGATCTAACCTTTGACTATGACCTTTGGTAATTGCAAATGAATGTTAGCGGGATATTTTATGACAAATAGATGGAAAAAATATACACTTAAAACAATATTTATTTTGTGAAAAGCATTATCATACAGAAGACTGTGTTAATGACGGCAAAGCAGAACGGAATCCACAGAGAAGTCATATCTGCAGCTAAAATGATTTGCTCCAGGTCTGACTCCCTAATACACAGATATAACAAACCCCATTCACTTACGTGTGTGTGTGTGTATGTGTGTGTGTGTGTGTGTGTGTGTGTGTGTCTGCAAATTATTATTCTGTAGAAATTGTCACACACAGGTCTGACTCCCTAATACACAGATATAACAAACCCCATTCACTTACGTGTGTGTGTGTATGTGTGTGTGTGTCTGTGTGTGTGTGTGTGTGTGTGTGTGTGTGTGTGTGTGTGTGTGTGTGTGCAAATTATTATTCTTTAGATATTGTATATGAAACTGAGGTACAATTTTTTTTGGAGTACGAGTAAGGCTTTACACAAAAATGTCAAATATTAGCAATATATATCTGTCTGCACTGTAAAAAAGGATAAAACCGTATTTCACAAAACTTGCAATAAGCGTAGAATTTACAGTGAAAAAACTGTAATTAGTTTTACAGAGTAAGACCTTAAATTTAACAGTTAAAAACATATGAAAATATGGTTTATTGCAGTAAAATTAACAATATACTGTATAAGCAGTGTTACTATAAAAATGTCCGTAGTTTTAACGGTGAAAAACTGTAAAGTGGCAACGGTAAAAAACTGTAAACTATAAAATATGAAATTACTGTTGAATTAACAGTTAAATACTGTTAATGTAAATACAAGAAAATATGATATTTTTGCATTATTTATTTGTTAAAACCTCAGTTAAATCCCTTAAATCAACAGTAAAATACCCAAAATAAATAAGCTATTTAGCTAATTATTGTTTGAGAAATTTTTGCAACAATACAACAATTTTTAAATAATTAATTAAACTGTTTAGATTTTTCAGTGGCTCAATAGATGTACAATACGTGCAATTACGTTGCATAATAAAAAGAAACCATATATTTAATAAGCATTTTGTGTTTTAAAGCCATTGGCTAATGGCGTTTGAATTGTCCAATCACAGCAGTCATGACGTTGCATTTTGAGATTTTCAACTGGCGGTGTTTCTCTGAAACAGAAATAGGGAGCAACGTGCAAACCGCGACAACCTTCTGACGTTATAATTTTTCTCACGAAGTCTGTCAGGTAAGCACAACTCATTCTCAAACTCATTCTGTAAAGTTTCATTTCAGCTACAGCTTTTGTGAGGTGAAAGTGTTTTCTTATCTTTAGCGTCATATCTCACATGACGTGAACTTGTTGGCTGTATTGATGGTAAAGTTTTATCTTTTTTTTAATACACAGCCATTCATTCAAGTCATTAGAAATGAACGAATTCACTCTGATTACTTTGATTTAAAATGATTGTGACGCAGTTTAGCAGTCTGCCGTTCCAATGGTGAAGCACTTAAGTAAAGTTTGCCGTATATTCACAGATTCGAGATTCCCGAATCAATAACTCCTGAGCTAAACGCCGTTACTACACAAATAACACCTCTTTTTTTATCGTAGTAATGTAGAGAGGCAGCTACAACCCAATTTTCCTCAATATCAGCTAATAACATAAGTCTCTGCAGGTCTGAGGTAATATGTTCTGCACTGCATACTGCATCGCAGTGAACCTCGCGCCATTTTCAAATGTGTCGCTAGTGATTGCAAACAGTCGTTTTTTAAATACGTAACATTTAAGAGCCATTTTTATCGGCGACATAACAGCTCTACTGCTGCTCTGGCTGCACATGCAGTGGTTGAGGCGGATTTGATTTGTAGTGTTTCACTGCAGTTATCAGTGCCAGGATGTGGCTAGTCTTGTTGCTCACTTAAAGGACCATATTAAGGAAGGCCGTGTAGTTTACTGTCCAGTAAGAGGGTGCAAAAGTGTTTTTCAAATCGTGTCCTCTTTTACTTCTCATATGTCTAGGAAGCACAGGAACTGTTCAGTTAACAGCATTACTGATTCACGTCGGCCTTCTGCATCAGAGATACTGTCAGTTACATCAGAGCAGTGTCCTGCTGACCTGGAATACAGGTGAGTCTGAAGTAAGTGAAATGGGCTCATTTCAAAATTTTGATGATTTGTATTTAAGAAATGTGAGCCTATTTTAATATTAGATGTGAATGTGAGCCTAGTTCAATATTATAATTCTGTAATTGTTCAAAACCTATATAGATTTCTTTGTTCTGTTATTATTTTGAAGAAGGCTTCTAACCGAACAGTTGTGGGTGGATATTGGCTTTATTAAGCAAAATACTGTGGAAATCAGTGGCACCCCAAAACTGTGTGGTTACAAACATTCTACAAATTTTCTTTCTTTGTGTTTAGGGAAAAATTATACAGGTTTCGTTTTACTTGCTGGTGAGTAAAAGATGACATTAACTACTCACTATCATGTCATTCCAAAGCAAGACAAAAGGTATTTAATTGTTTGTTTTTGTCTGTAGGCACCTCATGCTACACATTAAAGGTTTTCATGCTGAGCATCGACCAGAAGATTTCAACTCCACACATTTCTACATTCGTCGCATCAATTTGCATGATGTTTAGCAGTTACTACTGTTTTAACATTCATTACCAGTTTGGAACTTGGTTCTACTCTGGAATTCATACAAAGGTAGGCGTTAAACCATTTTTAACACGTAATTGCACTTTACAGTAATTTCTCATTTGTTAACGTAAGGTAATGTATTCACTAAAATTAACTGACAATGGGAAAACATTTGTAACAGTTCTTTGTACATTGTTTCGGTTAGAAAAATAAAGTCGTTCATTGTTTGCTCATGTTGGATATTTTCATCATTAGTGAACTAAAATTTGTACTGTTAACTTAATATGTACTTGTACTATATTAGTTCATGTAAAAAAAAGTTGTTTTTTTTGTGAAGTAATTTGGTGAACTTTATTCTATCTGTATTTGTGATCAACAAAATGAGTGATTACATTCTTATTTGTAGGTGCTTCTTCAGCATAAATCCAGAGAAGGGAACCAAAGTTGAGTCAAGAAAAAACAAAAAACAGCTTCCAGTAAATCCCAGAGTCCTAACACTCATAGCAGACTTTGCTGATCATGAATGGAGAACAGACTAAGGTTGGACACAATTTATTTGACAGATGTCTGAGGATATCGTTGGCAGTGAGGATGCTTTTCAAATTTATACTTTAAGATGCTTTGAATGTTAAATGACTTGAGAATGTTGAAAATGTGTGAGCTGTCCTCTTAGAAATGTATATTTTACCAATATACTGCTTTGTTCTTATGGTATGTTTGTTACTATACCAGTAATTATTTAAGCAGTGAGTACTTCAAATGTCACTTTTGCATTAATAATTGAATGTCGCTATAATCTCTAAAATAACTTTTTTCTCCTTGTATTTCCTTGATTAACCACATGCCATTTAAGAGCATAGAATACTGTTCAGATTAATGAATGTTGCCTTCTGGTAAAGACTGTAATAATTTAAAATGTTTATTCTGGAATACATTTTCCTGCTGTTTTAAGGAAAAGAATATAGTTGTGATTGTAGATGTTTGGTATTAAAATAAAAGGTACATTTGCTTTCCTTACCAGTTGTGGGTGTTATTGAATGCTGCCAGTTTTTATTGTAAATTTTACAGTTCACTTAAGTATGATGTAAATACTTGCAAGTGAACTGTAAAATTTACAGTAAAAAACCAGCAGCTGTGGTTGTCAGTAATCTACCAGAAATCTACCGTAAAAAATACAAATTTTCTTTGTACCGTAAACGAATAAACATTTCGACTGTAATTTTTACGGTAGATTTCTGGCAACCACAGCTGCCAGTTTTTTACCGTAAATTTTACGGGATTTTTTTTACAGTGTGGTTTGACTTGGAATTCAAGATAAACACAGTGGTAAAAGTTTAGGTATGATTGTGTGCTTTTGTTTGTGCTGATCAGTAATATGCACTATGGTCTGTATCATTTCCTTTACCTGATGTAGCATTCCTGAGCATTTTCTGCTGTAACGTAGCAAACAGAAGAGATTAGCAAGAAAAGCCAACATCAGATCACTCCAAGGTCTGAGTCTGACATTCTAAATGTGACACATGGGCAGAAAATCAAAAGGTCACAGAAAAGACACATAATTTTAAATATAGCATTTTAGAATGTAAAATAATTGTTATTATTTAATATTGAGTTTCATATACAGGAAGTATATGAGATGCTAACGCTAGATGTAGATACCAAGCTTTTATGAGACGTTTCATGTCTTATTTCATTTGCCAGTTTCTGTATGTTTGCTTTTATTACAGCCAAAATTCATGTTTTGCGGAATAACTCCAAGAGACCAGAGCACAGGAGATTCCCTTGCAATTTAATAGATATGGAGCATTTTCTCTCTCTCTCTCTCTCTCTCTCTCTCTCTCTCTCTCTCTCATTTTCTACCGCTTATCCGAACTACCTCGGGTCACGGGGAACCTGTGCCTATCTCAGGCGTCATCGGGCATCAAGGCAGGATACACCCTGGACGGAGTGCCAACCCATCGCAGGGCACACACACACTCTCATTCACTCACGCAATCACACACTACAGACAATTTTCCAGAGATGCCAATCAACCTACCATGCATGTCTTTGGACCGGGGAGGAAACCGGAGTACCCGGAGGAAACCCCCGAGGCACGGGGAGAACATGCAAACTCCACACACACAAGGCAGAGGCGGGAATCGAACCCCCAACCCTGGAGGTGTGAGGCTAACGTGCTAAACACTAAGCCACCGTGCCCCCCTATGGAGCATTTTTGTGGAATAAAATTTTAAAATCAAGATGTTTAACGTTAATAGACTCTTATCTAAGCTTCTCACCCCTCACCCCACCTCCTCACTAATTACCCTCCCTACAGTATACCTGGATATATAGTGACTTTGTGCTTGCTGTCTGCTGAGGCCTTGTCTTGTGTCTCCTGGTTTCTTCTGTTTATTTTGTGATTGTTATTATGCATTTTTATTTGCCTAGTCTTACCTAATGTTTGTAGTTTTGTTGTTTTCTTAATAAATCCCATTTTTTCCCCCATATTATCACAGTATTTGGTCTGGATTTTGTATCCATAGAGGCACCCATTTCTGACATAAAATGAGTGATGTATTAGAAGTTGCTTTAACAAAGTATCAGTGAAGACGTGTGAATAACTTTGCAACCCAATTATTTAGTTATCTACCTTGGGTGCAATAATAACATTAAAGGTGGAAAAGGATCCAGCATAATTTAGCCTGGTGTCATTTTATTTACATCATGGCATTTAAAAAGCAGTTTGTAGACTTTTAAAATCCACTGTAAATACAGAGGATACAGAAAAGCTTCATTAACACCTTCGTCACCCCCTCACTTCCACCTCCATCTTCTTCTTACACTTTCCAACACACTGAATATATAAACACTGCAGCAGACACCTCACAGCACTATTACCAAGCCACAACAGAAGCTAACTTGGAGCATCTCAGAGAGCAGAAGTAGGTTTGATGTCACCATTTACAAATGAAAATAAAAACATTTGTGTTTAAAAAAAACGATTTGGTTTTTCTTTAACTTTTCAATAGGGAATATATTGTCCCTAGTAGGCAAATTAAAGTAAATAGCTATGAAACACTAGAAATTCTTCAAGCCCTGAGTGTTTACTTCCAAATGAGCTTCATATTAACTACCACTGTGGAGTGAACATGACAAAGACATTTAACGCTGATGATGGAAACCGAAAACAGGTGCAAATAAAAAACTAGGCTGCAATGCTACATTTATCCCAGATGGAGGCACTAGTTGTCTATATCGCTTCTTAAAAAAAACACAAGAATTCAATTCGTCCCCTTGCATGATTTATAGCTGATTTAAAGAATTATTATTCCTTGTCTTGTATATGTGAATGTCTTCTGGGTTTGTGTAATCTTTAATTGTCGTTTATGTTTAGTCATATCAATTCAGGCATGAGGTTAAATTAAATCGATGTATTAAAGTCAAGATGTGAGATTTCATTACAGATCTGGTAACATTCAGCCTCAGGTCTCTTGTGCATTTAATACCCACATATCATAAAGCAAATCTGAACCTCTCAGCCTACAGGCCAAAAGCAAATGGTGCCTATAAACCTTCTCAGTGAGGTGCTGCCAACAAAGCAAAGAAGAGAATGATGAGCGTCTCTGCTTAGTTGGCGTTATGAGGTTGTTTGTGAAATGCGCTGGCGTCGACAAACATAAGTGTCACTAGCACTAAATCAACAGGTTTCTCTCGAGTAATTCTAAGCTCTTGGGTTATTGAGTCCTCTAAACAAGATAGAAAACTGAATCAGGGATTTCCATGACAACAGCCTCAGTCTCATTTAAAGGTGTAGAGCTCTGAGTGGTGGGGGGGCACGGTGACTTAGTGGTTAGCACGTTCGCCTCACACCTCCAGGGTTGGGGGTTCGATTCCCGCCTCCACCTTGTGTGTGTGGAGTTTGCATGTTCTCCCCGTGCCTCGGGGGTTTCCTCCGGGTACTCCGGTTTCCTCCCCCGGTCCAAAGACATGCATGGTAGGTTGATTGGCATCTCTGGAAAGTTGTCCGTAGTGTGTGAGTGTGTGAGTGAATGAGAGTGTGTGTGCCCTGTGATGGGTTGGCACCCCGTCCAGGGTGTATCCTGCCTCGATGCCCGATGACGCCTGAGGCACAGGCTCCCCGTGACCCGAATAGTTCGGATAAGCGGTAGAAAATGAATGAATGAATGAATGAATGAATGAATGAGCTCTGAGTGGTCACTTGTTGCTCCGAATAAAGTCTGAAGTAGACAGAGGACCAGAAGAGATGAATTGATGTAATACAAATCAAGGAGCACTTTAATTCCTTGTGTGATCCTGTTCAATCCTCTCAACACACAACAGAGGAACAGAAGTTAGTTTCTGTTTGTGTATGAGGATTACAGACCAACATAACAACAATACGAGTTTGCCGGCTTCGTTTACTTTATGTAATTACATATATTATATTTATTACAAGGATTTGTTCTCTTCACTCCACTTGACACTCTATTGTAGAGCTTGGCATTTTTCCATGCAGCTGGCATAACCTGATCCAGCAGAATAACTATTAGTCAAGTCCTTCATATGTTGGATCAGGTGTATGGGAGTACACTTCAAGCTGTGCATGGCAGTGTGCCATTATTCTGTTCAACTGCAAGATATTAACGTTTAAATCAGGAGTTCACAATCTTTAGGACTTATCTTAGTGCAAATATTTTTCTGATAGCAAAATACATGTACTGTTGTGTTTACATACTGCTTATTAGGCTCTTTCATGCATTTTGAATTCATTCATTCATTCATTTTCTACCGCTTATCCGAAGTACCTCGGGTCACGGGGAGCCTGTGCCTATCTCAGGCGTCATCGGGCATCAAGGCAGCATTTTGAATTTAGTTCAACTCAATTTTATTTATATAGCGCTTTTAACAATGGACATTGTCTTAAAGTAGCTTTAAAGAAAACAAAAAATTTAGTACAAAAGGTTTATTATAAAAACATTCATATTATACAAAAGTTCAATATTAATGTTATATTATGTTATATTAATGTTATAAGTGACTTATATTTAAATGTGTTTGTATTTATCCCTATTGAACAAGCCTGAGGTGACTTAGGTGACTGAGGTGAGGAAAAACTCCATTAGATGGAAGAGGAAGAAATCTTGAGAGGAACCTGAAGGCTGTGTTTTCACCCCAAAATAAAAAATGTTATTAGGTTTTTTTTTTCATTCATTCATTTTCTACCGCTTATCCGAACTACCTCGGGTCACGGGGAGCCTGTGCCTATCTCAGGCGTCATCGGGCATCAAGGCAAGATACACCCTGGACTCAGTGCCAACCCATCACAGGGCACACACACACTCTTATTAGGTTTTTATTTATTTAAACTCTTATGTACACTTACATACACTGCTATTTCCCTGAGCCTCTGTCTCCAACGTGTCTATGTGCATCGCCAATTAAAAACATACCCTGGGTTTTCCAATTTCATTTAATTGTCAATTGTGTACAAGCTCATGCTCAGACTCCAGCAGACTGAAATGGAATGTTCCACATTGACTGACTATAATCAAATTCAAAGAGTTACTGCTTTCTGGGATTTAGTTGACATTTGATCAGATGCTATTGATAATCTAACCAGATACCAAACTGTTTTTGCAATCCCTCTGCAGTCATCTTTTTAATGAACAAACTCTTATTAGTGTCAACAAAACAAGGTTTTATTTCTTTGGACCTGAGACTTTATTTCCTGTTTGACTTATTGAGTGAGTAATGCATATGTTGACTGTGTGTGTTGTGCCAGAATGAACGTTCTTTAAGAAACCTCTAATTAAATTATGGAGCAGCATGAGTTATCAGTGCTCATCATCGAGCTTGCTCGCACCCTCTTAATTATACAGATTATGAGAGCAAGTGTGCCAACATACACACATACAGTAGAGTTCCTCAAAATGTATACCATTTCTCTCTCTCTCTCTCTCTCTCTCTCTCTCTCTCTCTCTCTCTCTCTCTCTCTCTCTCTCTCTCTCTCTATCATTCTGTCAACCCGGTTCCTGTCACATGTGCACCATTTCAAATTAAATAATTAATTTTGTTGAAAATGAGAAAAACACCTGCTGCTTGAGGAGGAGACATATTGTATGGTTCTACTTATAAACATCTTGTTGAATTGATAATTTATTATTTATTTGTTACTCACAGAGTTTTTGAGTTTCATCAGTGTCAGTTTCTTTAACCATATGACTGGTTTTGGATCTATGTTTTTTGCTGAAGCACTGGGTTGTGTTAAAATCTCAAGAATTCTGCTTCACTTTATCGCTTCACAACACACTAACTACATCAGTGTCACTGGTGTACTTAGAAAAAGCCATCAGCCAAATAATATCTTTGCATCAATTAATGTGTATAGAAAGAGATGGACTATGCTCAATAAATGGTATATTGAACGCAAAGGCAAAGTATTCTGAAACATGCTAAACATGTCTTGCTTGAAATATTTGTGATGTGACTGGCGCCAATTTGCTGGTTGAATATTTTGATTGTTCCTGTGAGAAGTTAGCAGTTATCTGATATGCTGCTGGCATCACAGGGGGATATTGCTATTTTCAGATTTCACTGATCCGTGAAAACAATCAGGTTTTACTCCTAAAAAATAAAACAAAGCAAGAGCTTAGTTTTTCACTCTCCATTTTCCAGCCATGGAATCATATTAACAACTGATTAGTGGAGACTGAACATGTTGGACTAACTGTGCTGAGTTACAGAGAGAGAGAGAGAGAGAGAGAGAGAGAGAGAGAGAGAGAGAGAGAGAGAGAAAGAGAAAAATGGCTAGCATGATGATGCTGATGGTGGTGTTAATACAGATGATTTAGACCCTGATCTGTTTAAGGAAAAACACCAAAAGTCCCTAAAGTACTCTCTTTAGCACTCTCTTTAAACATAGTAAACATAAAGCAAGGGTTAAATCCCACTTGTGTATCACAGGTTAGCATTGTGATCCATTTCTATGGAAATAAAGCTTTAAGTCAGAATTTTGTTAAATAAGAAATCTTGTCCTGTCATTAAGCATTTTTTTATTTTTTTACCCCAGATTGCTTTGTGTTCAGTTGTGTAGTTCTTGGTTCTTTTGGCTAGGGTTCTGTTACATTGATCTATTGCCTTGCTTATTACCCTTGGGGTCCCAAGCATAGCAGTCAGTCTTAAATGTTATCTGTTTGCAAGTGACATGTAGGTCAAACAGACACAGCCATATCATTCCCTGATTGCTATTCTGTTGCCTTTAAAATACATAACTGCCCTTTTTTTGTTTTCTTTTCAACAGTCCCTAAAGTGCATATTAAACTTGGACTGCATCCTGCATGTGTTTATGCTCATAATCATCCATCTTCCTCTTGGGAGGTTTCTTGCTAAGTTCACCCTGGAAAATTTCTAAATATCTTGTCATGGAAAATGAACTATTGTTTGGAATATTGACCCACGAGTCCCCAGTTTTAGCTAATCCAAGCATTTAAGGGGAGAAACAATGTGTACACAGAGTGACAGAAAAGAGTGTGATAAAGAGTGTGAGTAATTGAGAGAGAGAGAGAGAGAGAGAGAGAGAGAGAGAGAGAGAGAGAGAGGGAGAGAGAAGAGTGCTGCAATAATTATTCTCTCATATACTGGAGGTGTTTGTTGTTGATGTTTGTCCCCAGATGCCAAAGCAAAGTCTTTTCAGTTATCCAAACTGTTTTTTTTTCTCATTTGGCCAGTCTCATCTGTAGAGCATAATGACCCACATCTACCACCTGCCTAAAGAAAATCCCAGAGATCAATGCATCTGTGCTCACAGTGCATCTGTGCTCACAGAGAAGGAAGAAACATCTCATCTCTCTCAAATGAGGTACAATTTCTTAACAACATTTTGTTATGAACTAATGACACACAACATAGTTTTGGATCAAAGTTCATATGACATTGTGTATTATAGCATCAAAGCAAGTAAGGCTGAACACCAAACACCATAAAAAAAAAAAAAAAACAACAAGTAAAGAAATCCAAAAACTTCCCTAAGGATTTGGGTTTCTCTTATTTTTCCCTGATAATGAAAAACAGGTGCTTTCAGAGAAGATGAGCACTGCTGGTAGTAATAAAGCAGCAACATCAAGCACTACTAAGTGCCCTCAGAGGAGGTGTGAGCAAAGCATGGGATACCTAGCATGGCAAGATGCTGCTAATGCATGTGTAAATGCATCAAGGACAAAGGCAGACAGCTCATATCAGCTCCCACTTATAAGGAGTCTAATATATATACAGTAGCATAGTGTGGTTGAAATGGGAATGAGGGCTTCGGTTTTTGCAGATGATGAAGACAGGTTGAAAACTGCAGACCTTTGATATTATGTGCGCACACAAACACAATTTGGAGGAAAGTGATGCCACTTTAGAAAATTGTGAATTGCTGACTTTAAGGGCTACTCATAAAGATCTGAATGCTAAGTTCAAAGGCTTAGCGTTTCCGTTTAATTTCCTTCTGCTTCTGTCAAGATCTCCATCATACTGTTTGACTCTTTAGCCTTTGTAGCACTTGATCAAAAATTTGAAACAAGAAACAAAAATTTGAATGGCTTGATATGAATCTACATACAGTATGTCCAATGCTACTCCAAGTCTTTAACTTAATGGCTTGGAGATGTCGAAATATAAAAGCAATACAATGTCATTTTTATTATCTATACTCTATATACATCGAGCATTCCAAATATCTTCATATGTGTTAGAATTCTGTAGCCAGGTTATGCTAACATGCTTTAAAACACTCACCATTTTATGTTTATATGCATTGTCTGAGTTATGTAAGTAAACATGACATATTTATAGCTCAAAATCGATCATTGTCATCTGACGTCATCATATGTCGGATCTGTAGGCATTTATTTTTTATGAACTGCCATTTTTCATTTTCAAATTGAAAATATTTTTCAGAATTTTTTTCATTCTCACCTTTAGAGATCCATTCTGATACAAACACTTAGACCTTGGTGCAGAAGTTTGTGTGGTTAAAATACTCCTCAAAGTAAAAAAAGATTCTCAATGAGGTACCTTTGAAAAGGTCACTCAAACAGCCAACACTCATTATACGATTATCCCAGCAGGGTATCAGCTATAAAGCTTGTTTTTTTTTTAATTTAGGCAAGCTTCATACCTTCTCCTTCCACACTGTTTGCAGCTTTAATACATTCTGACAAGATGTTTACTCTAATAAGACTGTCGGCATATTCAATATTTTCAAACAATTTTTACCAAACGCTTCATTAAGCCACAAACAAACTGTCAAAACTTTGATAGTCTATTATCTGATAAGCGTCTGATGGTTATTTAAAAAGGTGTGATTGTAATAAATAGGGCATGTCATAATTAGCATTGTAGTTGTCCTGGAAATGTGTATTAACCATCTGCCATACAAAATACACAGCCGAGATGAGGAACGTGCTGTGAATTCGTTTACAATAGAGTCTCAAGAGTGGATGCAGAGTAGGTTAAGGTCACATCACAGAACCTCCAGGCATGGAATGAAGTGTCCTCTGGTCAGCGCTAGATTGCATATTTAAAGCACCTCTTTCATTCAACATGCAATGGAATAAAAAGGGAATCTTCAAAGTACATGGTGATATCAAACCCATTTTTGCTCTCTAAGATGCTCAAACTGCTTGTTCATAAGCATCTAAAATTTTGTTAAAGGTTATCGAAACGAGGGGGACATGGTGGCTTAGTGGTTAGCACATTCACCTCACACCTCCAGGGTTGGGGGTTCAATTCCCGCCTCCGCCTTGCGTGTGTGGAGTTTGCATGTTCTCCCCGTGCCTCAAGGGTTTCCTCCGGGTACTCCGGTTTCCTCCCCCGGTCCAAAGACATGCATGGTAGGTTGATTGGCATCTTTGGAAAATTGTCCGTAGTGTGTGATTGCGTGAGTGAATGAGAGTGTGTGTGTATGCCCTGCGATGGGTTGGCACGCCGTCCAGGGTGTATCCTGCCTTGATGCCCAATGACGCCTGAGATAGGCACAGGCTCCCCGTGACCCGAGGTAGTTCGGATAAGCGGTAGAAAATGAGTGGAGTTATCGAAACGAACGTAAAAACATCTCCCATTTAAAGCCAACAGTGTCCTGACTCATTTTATATCAGACCTGCGGCAAAAGTATAATTCTTTTGTTTATACTGACTGAAAATGTCCCGGTCCATTTCCATTCCACCGGTTAAACGGAATACCAGTTAATTTTTCAAAAAATACGGTGGTAAAACATTCATGCCTATATGGATGACTAAAACCTGTCTGGGCGAGTATGATTTTCCCACACAGTAAATGTCAGGCTATAAATAAATGATTGTATAGCTACATACAGTATGTACCATATCAAAATGGACATAAATCAAATCAAATGCAAGCTGTCAAAATGTCTGAAATGTTCTTACAGCACATTTTCAATGAAAATTTTATTTCCACTTTTGGAGGATCTTGACCTATTGTTGAGATATACACCCGAGATAGACACTTCAGGAGATTTCAAATGTATGTATAGTACAAAAAAATATCTAAACTTTTTCTCCAAGGGTTTCCACAGGCCACTAGACATTTTTCTTGCTCTTGTATCTATGTTGTTGTTGGCTATATTAGACATTCCTTTTTTTAAAAAAAAAAAAAAAGACCCAAAAAAGATGATTTGTTACTTCTTTAAGTGATTTGTTAACCAAGAGTATTTGGGAGTGACTTATTCAGATCCTGGGTTTGAGATCAATGTTGCATGTCAGATACAAATAACTGTGTTTTGTTTATTTCATCATAAAAAGTGAATTGCCAATAAATACAAAAGCTATCTTCTGATATAGAAAAGGATATCTCATAATAATAAAAAAAGTGTCAACTTAGACTGATTATTTGGCAAGTTGTTTAAAAAGAGGTCTTGGTTTTATGATGAGCAGCATAAGTAAAATACAGCCAAATATCTGACCTCTAAAAATATGCAATTATTTTCATCATTTAATGAATTCACTCGGGTATGACATTTTGACGCACTGGAGGAAGAGCAGAAACGTCATTGACTTTCTGTTCCAGTATTATAGTCTTTGACTAGTTATAAGTGATAGTGAATACCAACGTGCTGAGCCTGAATAAAATCCATCCATTCAGCCGATCATTTATGGAGGCCATAGTTGTGCATGCAATATTAAAATCCTGTGTTGCACCAAACAATTGTTAATCATTTGGAAAATTGGTGCCAATAAATCTGGTTATATTCGACATGTGACATTATGGACAAATCAATTAGATGCAATTGAAGAGAATCTCGTGCTGCAAGGGGGGGGCATTATTGATCTGAAAGCTATTAATTGTGTTTCACTTTCCTTATTTATATAATTAGTCTCCTTGGGGTCAAAATCTCTTTCATGAGAAGCTTGTTAACATGAAAACAGATATATACAATCACATCCCAAACACACATTACAACATGCACTGCATAGACAAGCGGGTAATAAAATTATTCAAATTAGTTAAACCTGGAGATACAAAGATCCCAAAAACTTCCTACAGCTCAAACAGTAATAAAATTGTTTTATCATTGTGATCCTTTTCATTTGATGAAATTGTTGATGAAGAGAGAAAGAGAGAGAGGGAATAATGTATTCCCTTATAGGCAATCGTTGTTATGAAATATTAATTTCTTATTGAGACACTGTCTTTGTTCCGCTCATGCGTGTTTATGACTTTCTTCACACAAAAGATCTGCAATAATTCAGTACATTTTTTTTTGCTTGATTTTCATGTTATACATTCAACATTTAGGTCTCTGGAGCCTCAAGGCAAATCTGAACAGAGGATTGGGGTTAAAGTAGTAAAGAAATCTTATGAAATGAAATTGTCCATGTCTTGGATCCGTGTGTCTGAAATGTTCATGACATGAGCTTACTCTGTGTCTGACAGAGTTGTTTACATCTTTAGTTTGTACTTTGTCCCCAGTAGGACAATCCAAGAAAAGCTTAGAGCTCCTCCTTCGTTTTATGGACCTGAAGGCGTCTGACGCTGTCAAAGGTCAACATAAGCTTGTAAAAACAATAAATAAATAAAAAGGCTGAACTACAGGATTTGTCATTTATCTAAATAACAGGACTAAAATGTATGTCATTAGATAATTCCACGTGACGTGAGAGAAGAGCAGGAAAGCCCCTAACCACTTTTGCGCTCCTCGATGACTCTGTGCGTTTTGGAGACAGGTACGGCTAAATTTTACGCATACAGAACACACTTCAGCAGCAGCACACACACACACGCACAGATATGCCATGCTTACTGAAACATAATACACATTATCTAGTGCACCTTAGTCTGTCTTTAGCACGCGCATTAGACGTGGATCGGCTTTCCTTCTGCTAGATCTCCAACATTGGGATAGTTTACAAGAAAAGGAAAATGCAAGTATTTTGATAATTTTTATTTTCACTTGGTTAAGGACATAATCCGACCTGTGTTCTTTCAAGTGGAATAAACTACGCCAGGGAGCATGGTTTTATTCAGGAACGAAACGCTGTGGTCTGAGGATCAGCTGGACGCGAACCACACGGACAACGAGCCTCTCAGTCCGGAGGTGGTGATCGTCCCGGTTATATTCGGATGCATCTTTTTCTTAGGGATTGTCGGGAACACTTTGGTGATGGTGGTCATCGGGAGGATCAAGTCGAGGCGCTCTAGAAGCACCACTAACATTTTCATCCTAAACCTCAGCATAGCGGACCTTTCTTTCCTCCTCTTCTGCGTGCCTTTCCAAGCCACCATTTACTCGCTCCCCGAGTGGGTTTTCGGCGCCTTCCTGTGCAAGTTCGTGCACTACGTCTTCACGCTGAGCATGCTGGTGAGCATCTTCACGCTCGTCGCTATGTCCGTGGACAGGTACGTGGCCGTGGTGCTTTCTAAGAAGTCTCCGTGCATACGGAACCGCAGGAACGCGCTCGCCGGGGTGTGTGTTATCTGGGCTCTGTCGTTCGTCTTCGCTGTGCCAGTGGCGCAGCATCAGATTCTGACTAATCACCCGGAAGCCCCGAACAGCTCATTCTGCTGGGAGATTTGGCCCGAGCCTGTGGCCAGACGCACGTACAAAGTGACCATTCTGGTCATTGGGTATCTGTTACCGCTGCTTTTGATCACATGTTGCTACACCAAGGTAAGTTACCACATTAGTATGAAGCACACTGTCGGTAGTTCAGATAACTTTATTACATAACCTCAAAATTGGAGCGCAATCATTATCCTGCACACCTGGCTCTGATATTTACGTCCTACTGAATAATTAGATTGGAAGGATGTGATTGGGATTGAATTTATCTCAGCAGTAGGTTAATTCTCCCAGCCATAATGTTATCAGAATGGAGAGACTACAGCTTACTAACAACCTCATGGATTTTAACTAAAAGGGTTTCACTCGATATTTTTGAACACGAATATCTCTTACGAGTTTAGATTTGAGTCGTGACGAGCACTGTACATTCTCAGAAATAACTGTACCGGGCTGTAGCTCCAAGAGTATTAAGACACTTTTTTGTGATAATAAAGTAACCTTTTCCTAAAGTCGTGTACCTTTAATTATCTTTTAGAGTAAATCTGTAACTGTAATCCCTAAGGCTAGATGATATACGCGAATTTATTTTAATCGTGTAAAATACAAAGTTTCTAAATATGTAGCTACTCTTGGTTTTAGCCACAACAAAAGTACAGTTTTTTTATTTGAGTGTCAAGTCGGGAAATCCTGTTTTGCCAAATTGCGCGCGTTACGCACAGAAAGCGCAGCCACATCTAAGTCTGACAAGATCTTTGTATCTGATCATATGTGTCAAACATCATGACGCTGAGCCTGAGTCTGAGAGACGTCTTGTTGAATAAAGACAACCAGGTTTTTTTTCACTGAGACTTTACGATGTATTAAAAAAAGTAATTACGCGGTAATTAACCTGCTCAGGATCTGAGGAGAGAAATTCCTCCTCCACACTGTCAAACGCCTGAATATACAGCAGAGCACTTGCTGTTATTGCACCTTATACTGGTTGCACTCAGGAGGTGGGCTTTTCAGCAAAACAGTCCCACTGTTTAGATTACATATCAGGGTTTAAGACAGGACATCACGTTTGTAGAATTACGTCCTAGAGACAACTGTACAAGAAACCTCATATGTATTCATATGATTTGATGTTAACCTAATCATGTATGCAGGGATACAAAAATATAAGATTTTGCAAAAAAATACAAGAATTTGCTACTTAATGTTTTAATATTTCTTTGACATGTCCAGGATTTAATATCAACATACAAAGCCAATATTTTTTGTAATAACTATGTAAATGCAAACTGTCTATTTCATTCAGTTGTCCTTATGCGGTCAGGGACAGTTGTGACACTTGTTGTGCTCTGAATAAGCTTATGGTACATTATCTGAAGTGAAATATAGTTATTCATGAAGGCATGTTTGGGTACAAGCCACTGATGCCTTTTTGGAATCAACCACAAAAAACCGTCATAATTTTCCAAGAATAAACATTGCTGCACAAATGAATTGCTTTAAAATTAATTAATTAAAATTAATAAAGCCTTAAAAATAATGAAATTAAATGTTTCTACGTTTTCAGAAAATTATAGAGAGCAGTAAGCTGTGAAAGCTATCTGTACTAACTGTGACAACCCTTTGCTTTGTTAAAAAAATTAAATCTTATTAAGTCTAAGGGGCAATTTGTGTAGTTTTATAAGAATATTGGCTCATACGCTGAGGATCTTGGAGACAAACTGTTGCACTTCAGCCTTCATTATATCATTATGTTTTTCATCTGAAAAGAAATCTGTTACATAATATGTTGCTTTCTATACTGACAAACATTTTCAGTACCATTTAATCATTTATTTAATAAACAGAAAACAAACTTATATAAATACAGACTCACTAATATAGAAGTCATGGATTAAAAATCTGCAACAGCGTCGGTATTAAAAAATAAATGGTGCCTTTATTAAGATAATAAAAATGACTCACTCATACTTCATACTTTTATTTATTTATTTGTAAGAGGAGAAAAGCTTTATACTTTCTTTTCATTTTAATGAATGAAAGTATGTAGGGCAATGCATAAAAATTTAATTTTAAATTAAAGCAATGAAATCAATCAATCAAATTTTATTTATAGAGCACCTTACAGCAGGCAAAAGGAGCACAAGGTGCTTTCCAGTAAAACAACAATAAAAAATAAAATCAATAAGAACACAATGAACATAAAAAAG
Organism: Tachysurus vachellii; assembly: GCF_030014155.1. Taxonomy (NCBI): domain Eukaryota; kingdom Metazoa; phylum Chordata; class Actinopteri; order Siluriformes; family Bagridae; genus Tachysurus; species Tachysurus vachellii. The sequence continues at coordinate 12,663,291 of NC_083482.1, read as the reverse complement.
CAGTTGAAACAGGGTCTACGTGTTAAAAGCTTGTATGAATAAATGAGTTTTCAACTGCGATTTAAAAACACTCAGCACAGTGATGGATCGTAAGTGTGCCGGAAGTGTGTTCCACAGCTTTGGTCCCTTGATGGCAAATGACCGGCCTCCAAACTTCTCATATTTGTATTTGGGAGTGACCAGAGAGGTATGCCCAGAGGAGCGGAGAGATCTGGCTGGTTGGTAGACCTTTATTAATTCTGTGAGGTAGGCCGGGGCCAGACCATTGATGGCCTTGAACACAAAGAGAAGGACCTTATACTCCACCCTAAACCGCACCGGAAGCCAGTGAAGCGAGTGGAGGACAGGGGTGATGTGTGAGCGTTTGGAGGTATTGGAGAGAAGACGTGCTGCCGCGTTTTGTACCAAATGAAATGAAAATGATAGAGTGAGAGAGAGAGAAAGAGAGAGAGAAAGAGAGAGAGAAAAAGAATAATCTATTCCCTTTTAGACAATTATTTGATATACGTATGAAAAATTCATTTGTTATTGAGCCACTGTCTTTGCTACACTGTCTTTGCGTGCTTATGGCTCTCTTCATGCAAAAGATGTTCTGCAATAATTCAGTACTGAAAAAAAGTTTTTTTCTTGTTTTTAATGTTATACATACAACATTTAGGTCTCTGAATCCTCAAGGAAAATATGAACAGAGAATTAGAGTTAAAGGAGTAAGGATATATTCTGATGACATATATCATGTGAAATTACTACTTTATATATCCCTCATGTTACTGTACAGTAGATGCTAAGGGAAGGGAAAAAGAAAATACATCTCTACAGTTACAATGTAAATAATACAGTTTAAATGACTATGTTTTAATATGGAGTATTTGTGATATATAAAGTATTTAATGTAAAATATAAAATATATGAAGTAAAAAAAAAAAAAGATTGGACTTCAACATACAAACCTAAAAATATAGAAATACACACATGGCCCTGCTCTTTTGACTTCAACTTTGTTTGACACCTTTTTTGTAGTTTAGACATAGAAAATCATTTATTTTTGAAACATGCACTCAGTGGCCACTATAATAGGAACATACCTGTTCATTCATCTAATATTGATGAGCCCATGCCTTCAGTAACCTCAGATTCTTGATCTTATCTGACAGCAGTGGAACCTGATGTCCTCTTCTGCTTTTGTAGCTCATCCACAATGAGGATGGATGTAGTTTGCCTTCTGAGATGCTTATCTGTTCACCACAGTTGTGAAGAGTGGTTACTTAAGTTATTATAGCTTTCTGTTAGCTCCAAAAAGTCTGATCATTCTCCTCTGACTACTCTTATTGAATGACGTGATTGAAAGTGAGCACTTTTGTTGTTGATGTTGTTGCTGTTGTTGTTTTGCCATTTTGTGACCGTTGTGGTTAAAAATCCCAAGAGATCAGCGGTTTCTAAACAAATTGATAGTTAAAATGATGGAATGGTGTTTGATGTGAACATTAACAGTAGCTCTTGACCTGTTTCTGCATGATTTAATGCTGCTGTAACATAATTGTCTGATTGGATAATCAGACAAATGAGCAGGAGGACCGATGTTCTTAATAAAGTTTAATTTGTGTAATATGGAAAATATGACAGGAGAAAAATGCTGGAGTTTATTTTGTGGTTGTTGTTGTTTTTCAAAGGAGCACACACGAAAAAAACCTAATTTAGTTGTAATAGACTCCCTTTGAGGATTAAAAAAATCCATTACCAGGGCCTTTAAACTTCAGACACACATCAAATACAAGGATCATTTAGCTTTATCGCAAGCAGTTAAAGAGTACAACAACATTCTGGCAATTTCAGTGTTTGGTGTTTGTCATGTGAAATGCTATTTTTACAACACACAACCAGTACACATCACTGACTTATGTCTAGTGGTGAGTTTTTTTATTACTTGCAGGCTAAAATAATATGCAGTGATAATTGCGTTGTTAGAAAACAAAAAAGAGTGTTGTGCTGTTATAGGAAAATAATGAATTATTAAGATATGTTAGGCGATTAGTTTCCAATAACAGCACATCTTAAAGTTTTCAGCATTACCAGACACCCTCATTCAGAGGAGCTTACATTTTATTTCATTTTAATATAGCTGAGGGTTAAGGGCCATGTTCAAGGGCTCAGCAGTGGCACCTTGGTGGACCTGGGATTCAAACTGACAAGCTTCTGATCAGTGGCCCAACACCTTATCCCCTAACCTACTACATCCATTAGGATTAGTGTAATTGGCCTACAATTAAGTACATAGTGCCGGATCTCTACATGATGTTCTACAAGAGTGGATTAATTTCAGAAATCTGAAAATGGGCCACAACATGTTGAACCAGCAAACAGCATGTTAACGGTCTTCACACACTTAAAACCACCGTATACTTCTACATTCAGGATTTGGAAGTGATCTACATCCTGAAATGAATAAAGAACATGTTCTTTTTTATTAATTAATAGTTACATTTATTGCTGTAGAATTCATGAAGCAAATCAGATCCAACCTTATATTAGATCTCTGAAAGCAGAAGAAAAGTTTTGTGTGTTGAAAAGTTACACCATTGACTGTAAAGAGCTAACACTGGAGACTCCTTCCAAAAATGCATTTACTAGAAGAGGACTTTAACCTCTCACTTACAATACACATTGTTACTATAGAAACAAGAACTTTTAGGAATGTGTGCATGAATATATTTTCCTTTATAGCTGAACAGTAGTAATTAACATTTTAAAACTCATTAAAGAAAATTAATTTAAAAAAACATTAATTAACCAGCCAGAATCAAGCCTCTATCAACACTGTAATATAAATACACTGTATATACACTATATACTATATACACTATATCTCTGACAAACTGCTGCTTCATAATGCCTGATAAGTCTGTTTTTTCTGCTTGATATATTGACTGTAAATAATATCCATTTTCATCATTCAGTGCTGAATTTCTTATCTTTCTAGGTGTTGTATCACCTTCATAAAAAAATAAAGAATATGTCCAAGAAATCGGAGCGCTCAAAGAGAAAGGTAAGAATTTTCATTTAATGTATGTTCTTGTTTGTTTTTGCTCATTGCATGCTCACCCAGAGATATTGTAGTATAAATGTAAACAGTTTTATATTTACATTTAGATTTACAGCATTTGGCAGACTCCCTCATCCAGAGCAACGTAAAAAAGAGCATTGAAGTCTCATAAACACTGGTGCACTAGGTTACAGACTTAGGATACGGTCGGTCAACCTAAAACTCTGTTCAGTGTGTGTGTATATATATATATATATATATATATATATATATATATATATATATATATATATATATATATTTTATACACCAATATATGCTTTGCAGCATAAGAGTCTATGTCAATGTAAGCTAGAAAGGAAGCATTTCACCATGGACTCATCTGACTCAATGTTCACCACTTTAGCCATAAGAAATCCAATTGATTCACTTTTACTATTTTAAAAATCTATCAGGTTTACTCATTTAATGCATGCTGTTAGTGTAACTGGCCTAAAATTATGTACATAGTGCCAGATGATATTCTTCAAGAGTGGATACATTTCAGAAAACCAAAAAGGGGCCACGACGTGTTGAAGCAGCAATCAGCATGTTAACAGTCTTCACGTACTTAAGACCACTGTATACTTCAGTTTCACTTGATCACTCCATCTTCTCCTCTCCATCTAAAGCACATTCAAACCAGATGCTTTAAATGCAACCCAGCTATATTTGTAATTTGGCTATGGATCTCTGAGGCCATTTAACACACTTCCATCTGTGGCCTCAGGCCTGTGCTACAGCTAATGAGCTTAAATAGAAAATGTTTAAGAGTGGCGTCTGTTAGCAATCACAGTGAGATCACCTTGTTTACCGTAAGAAGTTGGGGGGGTTAAAAAATGCTTTTAACAGTTGGCGCGAGTAAGATATCTGGTACATGTATGCAAGATATTACTTGTCGCTCAGAAACACCTGATTTGGAGTGGACTATAATTATTATAATGAGGTAAAATTGACATCTAATGTATGAGAGAAAGCTAGCTTTTAGAGCAGTAATGGCAGTACAGCAGACTGTATCTATAGCAACACATCACCGGCCTTGAATCATTGCAGCAAAGGTTGCATTCTCTGACAGCAATCGCTGAATTTTATGTGCTGAACGTTTTTTTTTTCCATGACATTTGTGTGTGCAGAATCAAAAAAATGCAATGGGTTTGTGCAAATGAAAACATTTTACTTTGCCTACTGCTGAACATCTAAAAGGTGAATTTATTGTATTGTCCTATAGGGAAAATATGGTCTGAAGTCCAAAAGGTGACAATTATATTATTCACTACACAGGAAATTGGGAAACAGTGGGTCACTGTTCAAAGCCACAGCTTATCTGAAGAGTGAGCTTAGACACAGAGACACTTAACAGGGGGAAAATTAATAGACTTCTGTTATTTTAGGAACATACTGAAGGTCTACATGGTACGAAAATACTTTATATACTAGTTCTATTCCTTAAATTTGGACAAAATCTATGAAATGTTTTTGGTTTGATTAAAGATACATTTAGTATGTTATACTAATATGTTATATTTCTATTCTATTCTAATCTGCTTTCTTCAGTCATCACACTAAGCTACTAATCGGTTTGAAGCTGTTTTCTTCAGGTTCTGTATATTGATCTGTAGATGGGTTTATTAGTTGATCCGGAGCAGCTGCAGAGTAAAATCAAAAAAGCATAAGTGTGAATGAAATCTCTTGTCTAGAATTTTAAAATGCAGTTAAGAAAAGTGGTTATGAAGCAGGGCCAAGGTGTGCATGATTTCTTATGATTTCTAAGTACTACTGTACAGTGGAAAATGTAATCAACATTACCAACATGATATTTATTATTATAATTCATCTGTAAAATGTGTATATTAAAACTGGTCATTTGAATAAAATTAGTAAGGAAAAAAGTTCCAATCAATAGCCAGAACAAACTTCTACAAAAGTGTGGGCCTAATATTTTTGATGAAGATGACTCATAATATTTGTAAAGCATTGGTATAAAGTATACACTGCTTGCATATCTGTTTGGATCGATTTTAAGTAATCCTAAGAGTGCAGAATATTAGTGTTTTGTTTTTTTTTTATAAATAATAGCTTGTTCAAGCTAGTGTGCTTCACTTTAAGTATATATACACTGTAGAAAAACTGTTGAACAAGTGTTGAGATGCTTTTCTGCTCAGCACTGTTGTAAAGACTGCTGATTTTAGCCATTTTTTCAGTTACCTCTCTGTCAGCTGAAACCAGTCTGGCTGTTGGTCTGTGGCCATCGGTCATCAACAAGATATTTACTCCCTGTTTTTATACCAAGCTGTGAGAGACTGCTGTGCATGAAAATTGTAAAAATCCCAGGATATCAGCAGACTCTGAAATACTCAAACCAGAACCAGCCCATCTGACACTTTCTTAACTGCTTGATTTTGTATATCGCATGGCTGCATCACGATTAGCTGGTTGGATAATTGGAAGAATGAACAGGGTTTCCAATAAAGTAGAAGTGTAAGTACTGTAAGAGTGTTTACATGTATTCTGTCTTGGTCAAGCTCATGGCTTGAATATTGAGTATTGAATCTTTGATGAGTCTGTGATCAAATTCCCTCTCCTCATTTTTTTTTCCAGGTATTTCACTCCAAAGCAAAGCTTTTGGCTTTCCATACAGAATTTGTCATAATGGTTGAACCATTTTGAAGGAAAGCATCAATAATTCTTTGAGGGTCTGAATTGTAGTATAGTCATGGTGTGAAAATAAAAGAAGTTATCTTAGAGATCATCTACGTGACTGATTTCTATCTATTCACATATATTGTGAATCGACAAAATTCCTAAAATTAATATAATTTAATTGAATTTAGTTCAAGTGTTCATTTTCAAGGTCAAGCTGAAGTATTTCCAGAGCAGTGTATTTGAATTGCATTTTCTTCATCAGAACCGACTGATGTAAATCTAGAAAAAACTCACAAGCAAATTATGGATTCATTATGATTGTATGAATAATGATGACTGTTCAAGTTGTTTGAGCCTATTATTTATTCCTTTTAGTAATATTATCAATTTATTTATGGCATACTTCTGTATTACTAGATATCACAGAAAGTTTGAGGCCCCTAGCAGATAACGTACAACGTTTCATGTTTATCAGACAGAACACATGGACTGTGGCTCATCTCTTCCAGATGCACAGCATTTAGGGATTTAGCAATAAAACAAGAAATTAAAATACATTTTGTGAAAGCTCATAATTATTTTTGGCTCTAAGTACCCCAATCACCCGTCTACTTATCCTGTGTTGTTTTCAAAGTGTTTAGAAGAGCTTTTGCACAAGAACAATGCCTCTTCTGACATCTATTCTGAGTAAACCCCATTAATGCTATTATTTTACACACATAATACAACATATTTATCCATTTTACATACAATACTACATGTGCATAAGAGCTTTGCTTCAGTCTTCAGTCTTTGTGTAATTATTGACTGTGTCCACGTCGGTAGCTAACTGACACTATTCTGGCTAATTGTATGCAGTTAAATAAAAACAAAAATAGTGATCTGTTTTGGACTGTTACAGGATGCAGGAATGAATACTTCATTATTGAGCTACAGATTCAAAAATTCTGACAAATGTGTTTGTTTTGATTGTCTGAAGTCTTTTTAATTAACAATTATTCATTCTTATTCTCTCTGTTTTAGAAAACAAGTGATTAGTCATAGTTATGACAGAAATGAAGTGTTTCTTCTAGGACATTAATTTAAATGATAAACATTTTTCAATAACACAATGTTTTTTCCAAGTCTGGAATAATTACAATTATTATATGTACCTTACTAGGACAAAATAGTAAATCATTATAGTCATAAAGTTATGAGGTTCTTACCTGTCATTATGTTTTATTAGCATTTAATAAACGCTAATAAAACAGTTCACCTCAGGATATTAAAAACTGTAAAGAGTTGCCACCTAACAAAAAAAAGTGTGTGAAAAGTAAACACTGCACCTTGTAGTGTCAAATAAATCAATAACTAGCCAAGAGTAAGAACTGTGTGATGTGCCTGAGTGTTTTTAAAATTGTCTAAATCTCAATTATACAACGCAAATTCTGGCATTTGTAATAAAAACTCTCTGTGAGTTAAATTAACTCTTTTCTTGGAGTTGATTTTTCAGAGGTTTTCTGGAGTTAAACCTAAACTCCTGTGGAGTTAAAATTCTATTAACATACAGAGAAAAAATGTACCTCCAAAAATTTAACAAATACATTTAAGGCTTTTGATAGACACCCTCATCCAGAGAGCCTTACATTGATACAATTGACCAATTTATGATAAGGGCGTTGCTCAGGGGCCCAGGAGATGCAGCTTGGAGGACCTGGGAATCAAATGGAGAATCTTCTAATTAGTAATCCAGCACCTTAAGCACTAAGTTACTGTTTGCAAACAAGATCAGTATTCTCTGAAAATTTTTATGTTCCTCACAACATAGTCCAAGATAAGATGCAGCTGGGTGTGGAAAAGATGTAGACCAAACAACACCAGAGGGAGTTAAATCATATTCCTCAACGCTCAGTGCATGAACACCAAAATATTACTCTGCTTTAGAGTACCCCAGACACCAGCTAAGCCCAAAATCTAACTCATACCTAAGTTTCTATCCAACTCCAGAATATTTGCTGTGTAATAATACAATTATTACCAATAAAAGAGAAATGTAATATGCTTTATGTTTACACCCCTGAAGATTGTACAGTGACATGGTCATAGGCAGATTAGCCTGTTAGCTAATTTAGTTAATCTGCCAATTGCTGCTTCAGTTGTATATTTCGGTTTTGATTTTTGCTTAATGGGACAGGACTCATAACTGTCATATTGCTGATATATTTCTTTATCACAGTTCAGTCACTCCACTGCAGTCTTGACAGGTACTGGAAGCTTCAACAAGCTAACCTGACTGGATTCTTGAAAGGAATTTGAAGCTATATTCTAATGTGTAAATTACACCATAGATCTGATAGTTAAAACAACAATAGTTTAATCATTGAGCACTAATGATACTGAAGTTCAGCTTTGAGCTCTGCATACCTTTGCTAATTTCCAGGAAACAAGTAGCTACTTGGCTCAGTTTCTTATGCAATTATTCAGGCAGGTTATAACAATATTTAGTCACCTGTGTTGTTTGGCAAGTTAAAAGCTAAAAGCTAAAAGCTGTCTGTTCAAATATAGCAAATAGTTTCCTAATCCAGATCTAAATATTTGGAAGAGAGCCTAGCATACTAAACTAGTAACACGATCAGCTTTTTTAGAACAGTTACCTTTGGCAAAAGTGTCAAAAAACTTTTGGACCAAAATAATAATCTATACAGATAAGGTGTAAAAGACAGACAGAAAGAATGTGTGTTAATTACAGGGACACTGAGATAAACTGGTGTTCTTGTAATTGTGCTGGTTGTCCAGACGGTTCTGTCAATACTGTTTGACTTCACTGATTCTTTTGTTTAGTCTAACAAACGAAATGGTGAAATTAAACTGTATTGATTAGACTCACAGGAACCTTCATACCCTCATTGTCACATTCTCGGCTTTTTCTCTTTGTGTGTGCAATTGTCTGAAAAAGCACATTGAGTTTTTCTCAGCTCTATCAGGCCTCTGATTTTTGACTAATCCACCAAAAAATTGTGAACATTAGGAATTGTTGAGATACTTACAGAGATAATAAGAAAAAGCATTCCAGTCACCAGATCTGCATGGATTTGCAGGCTGAAGTCGATATGACCATCCTTTCCTCTAAAAAGCATGTCGATGCAGCAAGTATATTATCCTTGATACATGATCGACTGCAGTCTAGCGCCTACATCTGACTTCAGATTTTGTTTGTGTTTAGAACAGCCAATGGATAAAATAAAAAAAGTCACCACATTAACTTAAATTAGAATTCACTGCTATGAAATATTTTGGTCATAGTGAGTTTCTTGTGAGAAAAACAAAAGGTTAATTATTCAGTGACCTATCATAATGTTCACTACTTCAAAGAGCAGGCCATTTCACTCTCTAAAATATTGTGACTAAAAATGTTCCTGAATTAATTAGTAAAAGTCTTCACCTGTTTTTATGATTTAAAAAAATGGAGGACATTAAAATACATAAGCTTTTAGTAGAGGTCACTGAGTTGACTAAAATTTTACACCACATACTTAATCTTGTACACAGGAAGAATCTGGTCAAGTAGTGACAGATGATATAATAAATGGTGCATTAGCAAGATAATGTTTGAGTAATGTCAGAAGAAACATTTTTCAGTTTCTAAATGAGGAAATAATCCGTCAAGTTGTGGTTCTGTAGAGTATAATGGATGAAGGGGGTGAAGGGGATGTGGTAGCCTATTGGTAGCGGTGTTGGTTTACCAGTCAGAAAGTTGTGAGATCAAAGTCTACCAAGCTGCCACTGTTGGGCCCCTGAGCAAGGCCCTTAACCCTCAATTGCTTCATTGTATAAAATGAAATAAAAATGAAAGTTGCTCTGGATAAGGGTGTCTCACCAATGCTGCAAATGTATGATTGTCATAACCAGGATGGAAGGAGGCAGACCCGTACGCAGGATAGCTTCAAATGAAGGGGGTTTAATACATGAGGAAGACAAGGACAAAATGATGATAACTGAAACAATACAATGACGACATTTAACAGGGACTAGACATGACGAGGGGTACACGTAACTAATGATTCCGCGCTGCCGCGGCTCACTTAAATATAAAAGACAATGAAGACACAATAAGGAACAGGTGTGACGACAGGGAGGAGCAGACGAAGGCGGGGCAGACACGTGACGAGGAACGACAACAAATGCACATGGCCAAAAAGTCCGGGCTGAGTCCTGACAATGATAATGCAATAGTTTAATATAGTTTATATAACAGACAATATTCAATAGTCCTTGGCCTGAGCTTGTTTATTGCAGATAGGTGTCACAAAATGACAATCAAAGCAAGTGATCCAGTACTTTACATTTTTAATCAGAAGAAACAAATAAATTATTTTCTAAATTGAGTTAGGAATTGGCTTTTAGTGTGAGATGTGTGTTTTTCTCTCTGATGATAACCTTGCACAGAATTTTAGTGTTTAGTTGAAGATAACACCTTCAAATTTTAGATGCTAATGAACAAGCACTTGGGGCTGTTTGGGGATTGTTTTTAAAACCTTACTAGGAATACAGTATATTGCCATATATATGCTAGTTAAAAACAGAAACGTTTATTTTTAATACTAAAAGCCCTGAGTGTCTACTTTCATATGAGCCATAAACCAAGGTTTTGGAGTGTAACATAACAAAGACATTCAATGCTGAACATGAACAAATTCCATTTTTAAGCTTGTGGTGATAATGAGTGTCTGGATTCTTACTAAAAAAACTGTCTGTTTTTCTAATTTATGTCACACTTTTGAGGTTTTAACCTGAGTCTCCCTCTTATTTCAGCAGACTAAACAGGGTATTTCGATAAATACTGTGGCACCAGATGAAAAAAAAATCATGATCAAAGTTTTTAAAATTGCAGTTACATGAGTTACTTAGATAAATTTAGCTCAGCAGACCAAAGCACTACAGCATTAGAAACATTAGCTCAGAAAGAGGAGAGACTTCAGAATTTCATCTTTCTCATCACAATTCACATTTACAGCATTTGTAAGACACCTTACCTATCCAGAGCAAATTAAATTTATTTCATTTGTACAGCTGAGCAACTCAGGAGCCCAGGAGTGGCAGCGTAGTGGCCCTCAGATTCGAAATCGTGACGTTCCGATCAGTAAAGTCCGACACCTTAAACACTGAGCTACCCACAATTAAATTTTTTCATGTTCTTTATACTCTCTGGTCTGTTTAGCGATCTAAGGACAGGACTGGGATTAAAGAATATCGACAGCAAAAATGCTATGTGTAAAGGCAATTGGACAGAGAAGTATGTATTTATTCTCTCCAAATAAAGACCCAAGGAACTAGTCTAAAGTGATCAGTACAAGTGAACTACAAGAACGAAAAATAAAAGCACTTTAAACTGAACAAAGCTTTAAGCATGAGTCATTACAAGCTCACAGTTTTCACCCTTCACTAATGTTAGTTGCTTATCATTGATGAACAAAATAGAGAGTTTACAGAAAACTTACAACAAAACGCGACAATAATGTATTGATGTCAGGAATGTACGGGAATGTCCATATTTATTCATTCAGAAATGCCATCCAAGAAAATTCACCCCAAGAGCAGACTGCAAGATGCTTAAAGAAGTCTCCAAAAACCCTAAAATATCATCACAGGACTCTTGCTACAATTGATGTCAAAGTGCCTAAATCTACAATCTGAAAGAGACTGAACAACTTTAATTTTCATTGGAGGTGTGCAAGGAGGAAACCTTTACTGTCTATGAAAAAAAATGAGGGCAAGACTGAAGTTTGTGAAAGAACACAGAGACAAGGCCAAGACTTCTGGAATAATGTGCTTTGGACAGATGAGTCTTAAACTAAATTATTTGGAGACTATAACAGAGGGCATGTTAAGTGTAAACTAGTGTTAATTTCGTCACCTATTTTTAATATAGTCTTAGTCTTAGTCTTGTGCCAAATGTCCTAGTTAGTTTTAGTCATATTTAGTCATTCACATATCTTTTTTTGTTAGTCAAGTTTTAGTCGACTAAAAGTCTCATCATTTTAGTCTAGTTTTAGTCAAAAGAAAACTCAAGGTATCTTAGTCAAGTTTTAGTCGACTACAGACGGCACAGTTTTTGACGAAGTTCCTTGCATCTTCGGCTAGCGAGGACCACCAAAACTTATTCTGTGCAAGGTGAATGGTGGCGGTAATACCGGGATGACTGGAGCTGGGCGAGGTGTGCAGCAGTTCGAGGAGGGCGGAACGTAGGTCTTCGGGCACATATGTCTTGGTGGGCAGACAGTCCTCAGGAGGCGGAGACAGAGCATTAGCTTGTGAGATCTCTGTCATAATGTCCCACTGAATAGGGGCGACAACCTGGGTTTCAGGAATGATGGTTTCATTCCTGAATTTGGGGGTTCATTTGTTTGGCGGAACGTAAATATTCCATATTTTTGTGGTCAGTGAGGACTGTAAACGGGTGTTGAGCGCCCTCTAGCCAGTGCCGCCACTCCTCGAATGCAGTCTTCATGGCCAATAATTCACGGTTCCCCACATTGTAGTTGCGCTCCGTGGGCGAGAGTTTTCGTGAAAAGTACGCACACGGATACATCTTATTAGCCGGACCCTGACGCTGAGAAAGAACCGCCCCGATTCCGGTACTGGAGGCGTCAACTTGTGATCAATGTGTGATGGAGAATGGGAGCCGTGGTGAACCTCTCCTTCAGTAGCTGGAAAGCCCTGATGGCCTCGGGTGACCAGGTGAGACAAGACCGTGCCTTTTTGGTCATGGATGTAAGAGGTGCAGCTATAGTGCTGAACCCCCGGATGAAGCGGCGGTAAAAGTTCGCGAACCCAAGGAAACGTTGCAATTCCTTGATGGTTTGAGGTTGAGGCCAGTTGACCACCGCTTGAAGCTTTGAATCGTCCATGGCGACCCCCTCGGCGGAGATGACGTAACCCAAGTACGATGTTGAGGTCTTATGAAACTTCCTTAGCATAAAGTCGGTGTTGGATCAAACATTTCAGCACGGCCCTCACATGTCGAATGTGTTCTGATAGCGTCTCGGAGTAAACGAGAATGTCGTCAATGTAGACAATAACCCAGCGGTCCAGCATGTCACGGAAAACATCGTTAATAAAGGATTGGAACACGGATGGACTGTTAGAAAGGCCGAACGGCATGACCAAGTATTCATAGTGTCCAGACTGGGTAGAAAAGGCGGTTTTCCATTCATCTCCCTCTCTTATGCGGATGAGGTTGTACGCGCTGCGCAGATCCAGCTTCGTGAAGTACTTGGCTTTGCGAAGTTGTTCTAGGGCCGATGGCACGAGGGGGAGAGGGTAGCGAAACTTCACAGTGATCTCATTCAAAGCGCGATAGTCAATGCATGGTCGAAGCCCTCCGTCCTTTTTTTTCACGAAGAAGAACCCCGACGATGCTGGAGACACAGAATGTCGGATGAACCCCTTCTTTAACTCCTCCTCAATATACTTATACATAGCCTCAGATTCAGGTTGTGACAGCGGGAAAATCCTCCCATTGGGTGGAGTGGTGTTGGGCAGGAGTTCAATACAGCAGTCCCCAGGTCGATGTGGTGGAAGCTTGGTGGCTTTGACCTTGCTGAAGGCTTCTGCGAGGTTGTGATATTCAGCAGGGAGACCAGGAACAACAGGAGTGGCAACCGCGGAGTTAATTGGGAGGCGTGTCTTAGAGGGCTGGTAGTGTTGAGAGCAGGCTTCGTCCCAGTTAATGATTCGCAGCTCTCTCCATGAGATGACCGGTTTATGGAGTTTCAGCCATGGCAGTCCCAAGATGAGAGGGTGGCGAGGAGAGGCTATGACGTGGAACGATCGCTGTGTCGTACGCCCACTTGTAATTCGACGTCCTCGGTGCTGAATCTTATGCGCCCTTTCCCGAGTGGTCGGCCATCTATCGCTTCCACTGCCAAGGGGGGAATACATTCGGCCAGTGGAATCGCATTCCACTTAACAAACTCCTCCGAGATGAAAATGCCCGCCGCGCCAAACTCAATGAGAGCCACAAGATTAATGTCTCTTCCATGCACCTTTAGCCGAACGTCAAACTGAGTGCTCGACGGGCTCTCATCAAGCTGTCTATCTGGATGGACAGTTCTATGAACGCAGATAGGTCCCTCCCCTCGTCACGACAGGCGAGTTCGGTCTGTAGCTCACGGTTCAGTCCCTTGCGGTAAAGGAGCTTGAGGGGTCTCTCCTCCCAGCCTGCCTGAGCCGTGAGGGTTCGAAAGGCGAGGGCATAATCCGCCGCGGTGCGATCTTCCTGGGAAATATGAAGTATGGAGGTATGGAGTGTGCACACCAAGGCTATTCGGTTAGCGTCGATGGGGTAGAGAGAGGGTTGTTGTAAGACAAAGAGTGAACACTGCATCAGGAAGCCCTTGCACTTCTACGGATCTCCGTTGAACTTGTCCGGGAAGGCGAGCCATGGGTTAGCGGCCGAGGAGATCGCGTAGGCGGTTGTAGGTGACGACACCGGCGGCATTGGGTTCGGCGCCACAGAGATCCTTTGCAACGTGTGCAGCACTGCAACGAGTTCTCCCGTGAGTGAGGTAAGCCAAGTTAAATGCTGGTGCTGACCGGCGATCTGCTGGGCTTGGGCGGATAGCTCCGTAGCGAGTTGAGATATAGCTGCTGGATCGGTAGTTGGCGAAGTCTTCTGTAATAATGGCTCGTAATGCCGAGGATCCATTTGCAAGCTTTATTAACAAACTCGTGGTACAACAGGCAAGGGTCAAAACCAGCAAACACAGCAATGTAGGAGAGACAGAAATCGTAGACAGAATACGGGCAGAAAGTCAGGGCAGGCGGCAAACAATCAACAAACAGGGAAACAGGACAAAGTAATAAACCGGGGAATCACAGGAAAGATAACGCTCAGACTGACAGCCGTGGCAAATCGAGACTTTGCAAATGAGGTCAAGTTCAAGTGCAACTATATAGGAAGTGGTTGATGGGCAGCAGGTGGTGGTGTAATCAGTCCCGGTGAGAGGATTATGGGAGATGCAGTCCGGAACCTGTTAGTACTCGGGGGAAGGTTCCCTCTGGTGGCAATCGGAGGGAGAGGCAGGTGCTTCAATCATGACACACCAACTGCTTGCTTACTACTTAGGAAGGACCTGGCAGATAATACATTCAGAAGGACATTAAGAGGTGCTATTTGGCAAAGCAGAGATTATTGACTATGTCAATAATACATTGGCTATTTTCTATTTCTCTTAATCTAGACTATCAGATGGAAAAATATTACTTTAATGTTTTTGTGTTTAGCTTTAAAAGTAGGGAAAATATATAGCTTTCTGAAGCTAGCTCTGTAAATTTGGTCCTTGAACCGACTCTTTGAATGAACTCTTTGAGTCAGTTCTTTTAGCTCTTTATGTTGAATCTTTACTCAGTTATTCAGCCCTTTATGAACATTGAGAGTCGACAACATGACCCAAAATTATTGTTTCTACTTTGTTCTTATACACAACCATAGATATCTATTTTATCATGCATAAAGCTCTCAAATCTAGTATCTTTTGACCTCTTGACTTTTTCTTCTTTTTTTTTGTTGCAATAGCTAAACTTACCACATCCAATTTGTGAAAAATTAAGTCTATTAACTAGCTTGACGTAGCTCATTTGATGTTTAAGGGTTGATGACCTTAGAGATTTTTTGCTCTTCTGAAACATAATCAAGCATACTGTGTTTAAATTTCAATGTGTGAAATTCCATTTCCTGTGAGATAAGCTTTTGTGTGTTGATGAGATTAATTTGCCACTTCTGGCTGGATGCTATGCAAGCATGGTGGTGAAAAACAACAGTGCTGATATGACAGAATGATTCTCCTGATAAATCCATCAACACCATCATCTATTCAAGCTGCAGATTTGATAAGAAATACTTGGGGAGCACTTGGATAAAGATTTTGGTACTTGATTAAGTGCAACAATTTGTAGTGTCAAACTGGAATTGAAACAGATTGCAGATGTGAATCCTAACATTTTTATCCCATTTTTCTCTTGGCAAAAATGTTCCAGCATTGTCAGGTTGGATAAAGCCTTCTGGTAAGCTGCAATTTCAAGTTTTGCAACAGATTTTCAATTGGATTGAGGAAAGTTACTGTGCAATTCTAAGCTCTTCCTCAGTCTATTACCGACTGTTTTTCCTCTAGGATTACCCTGGATTTGGCTGCAAAATAAATCTGACAGGTTTCTTCATGCTAAATGTGATGCTAACACCACCATGCATAACTGTGGGGATGGTGTTCTCAGGGTGATGAGGGGTGTTGGGTGTTGGGTTTCCTTTAAAATAAGATCTTCTGCCAAGGCCAACATATGATCATATGATGATGCCATTATGCCATCATATGGCATCAGAACCTTTTCCAAACACATGGGTACCAGTATACCTTTCAGTAAACGTAAATGTTTTTTTTTTTTTACTCTTGTAAAGTATCTGGGCTGTGCTTGTCCATTGAACCAGTTTTACCATCTAAGCTGTAGATATCTCCAGCTCCTTCAGATTCACACTTGGTCTTTTACATGCTTCTATGGATAACACCCTCCTTACAAGGGCAGATATGAGACATGGGTCATTTAATAAGTGCATTGGGAAGTTCAAAGTTTCTGAGATTTAAACTAAACTCTGATTGAGACTTTTTCCAGTACTTTGCCCATGTGTGCCCACTGTATACTCAGGAAATCAACTTATTATGTGGCTTCTGCTTGCACCAGAACTTGGAGAATTTAGAGCAACCACGACAACAGGGTTTAAACTAAGGTTATGCAATCACACCTTTGTTTTTTGCTTCAGAAATATGGGCTATTTTATGTAGATTAATGAAATATAATCCCAATTAAAAATATCCCATTCCAGTTCCAGGTTATAACACTACAATATGTAGAAAAGTTTTTTGCAAGACTGTAAAACAAAATCGATGACTATCAAAGTGGCACTTAAAACCTTCTGTTCTTTGGCTGTGTGATGCTTAATACTAATGTCAGCAATTCCTATTTGAATTTGTTATATCTTATGGCTCTTTTGGCAGTGAGAGCTGTAGTGTAGTGGAAAGTGTGTCGCTTTGAAAAAGAAATAAATATCCTGTCATTCAGACCTGATAGAGTGTTCCAGCACAAATTAGCCATTCCTAGAGACAATTATGAAGTTTATCAGCAGCTGCACAGCTTTGTGCTTCTTCGTTTGCTAATTAAAGCAAGGACTGCTTCCAGTTTTTTTTTCTCAGACATTCACAGTGGCTTAATATTGAAGCAGTGTTTATTTGCTGACCAAATACAAAGTTTTTGCAGTTCTTTCTGTTGAAAGTTTTATAGAGCTAAAAAAAAATGTTTTTGGAGCATTTACTGTATTTTTCAAGAGATTATAGTTGACATCATGCTAGATAACTGAGTACAGATTGATAGAAAGAGAAAAACACTATGACAGTCAGTATCACTTTGTACACAATAAGTGCACAAATAACACAAGCTGTACTAAAAGCTGCAATCTCTCTCTCACTCTCTCTCTCTTTCTCTCTGTGTGTGTGTATGTGTGTCTGTGTGCACATGTGTATTGTGTACCAGGAAGTCTGTTTATGATGATATCTTTGTGCATTTGTCACTTAAAGGCCCCTCTGCTGAAAGGAAGTGTTTTGTCTCTACAGAGCTGGATGCATTGTTTGAGACAGTTAACAGAAACCAGTGGGCAAGACTCTGCATCCCTGAGCCAATGTTAAAAGTCACTGGAGTATGTCGGAATTGCGTTGTTATATCTCGTTCTGCAAAAGAAATGTGCTGCATCTTTTATGTACCGCCAGGTGATAAAGTAAAGATCAAGGCTGTGATAGAGTAACTGTTGTCAAAACCAAAATACTTTGCCATTATTGTTTGGCCTGTATTTCATCAAGAGGAAGTGTCAAATGATTACAATAAGGTTTGTACAGTATAACAACCCAGCTAACAGTTTAAGCTTAGCTAAAAATGTTTATTTAAAGGTTACTTTGAGACAGTGAACTGAGATTTATATGCTAACATTAGCATACTGCAAGAGTATCTATTGAGTATCTACTGCAAGGGAAATCTATTCAGACTGCGAAAAACAGTATTGACTTCAAGATGCTTTTCAATTCCCAGTGAAAAGCCTGAATAGAATTTGATGATAGTCCAAGTATGAGTGCTGCATTTTCAGCCTTCACTCACTCACTCCAGTTGCTACAGTACATGTTTCATTCCCTGTTTCTTTCTCTGTTATTTTCAGATGTTTGTGTTATCCTTCCCAATCCTTTTTACTACAGTATGAACCTGTGAGAGTTGAGAGTGTAAGGTGGGCCTTGACAGAAAAAAACATATATACAATCAGATCCTGATTAAAAGGAATCTTACTTTCTATTACATTAGAAAGCAAACAAAAAGACAAAAATATGGGGGTTTATTAGGGCATGCAATGCTATACAAATATGATTCCCATAATGGATTCAATATGAGATAACAAGTCAGCATTGTCTACTGTGTTTGTACAATAAGTGGCAGATTTGCTAAATCTATTAACAGGTTTTGGGAAATGTGACTAGCAAAAGAACTAACTGACTAGTTTTCACTACTGATAGCGCGGCACCAGTGACGGCTAGTTGTCCTATTAGAAGGGATGCTAATAATCAATAGCTAAATAATAAAAGTATTAGGGCTTAGTAATGCTTTATATGATGAGGTTCTACTGATGGCTTAATAAGTATCATGTGCAAACTAATACACGCACTTAGAGTTAATTACCTTAGTGATTTCTAATTCGGAATATAACATTTCTGGTTTCCTCTGAATATCAGACTTTTTTCATTCACACAAAAAAAGACAACATTTATGGTTCTGTATATTGATTAGACAGAACCAATCATAGTTAATGACATTATAGAAAATCTCAGACAAACTGAATATTAAATTTTGGGGTTGTGTCACTCTGTGTAATCACCTGACATGACAAATCACTGATAAGCTGCATGAATCTAATAGCAATAATATATATCTGCATGAATCTAATAGCAATAAATCATTAAAATGTTTTCATCGGGTTCTGTGTGATTGAATCGAGTAAAATTAAGACAATTTATTTTCCCTGTATAAAATAAAAGCCCTGAATAAAACATAAAGCTTACGCCTGAGCTAAGAACAATGCTAAAATTTTCTTTTGTTAAAGCCACATTTCTGCTGCACTATTCTACCATGCATGTTTATGTGATTAAATTAATACTATATTTATACTTTAAATCAGCATCATCTTCATGAGATTTCACATTATAATTGGTTTATTTTAATGTACTTGAGTTGATTATGCTCACTCTACATCAGTCAATCTAGCAATTAAGAAACAAGAAGCAGTGATATAATGTTTTTTAACAAAAGTAATATCTTTATCTAAACTATATATACTATTATTTCTTAAATCTGACTCACCACATATTCCTTATAGTTTCAGTGTAGGAAATGGTTTTCATTTCTCATTTTATACAGTGTTCAATTATAAAACCCTAATAAATAGCAGGTATAGACTTTTTTGAACGTTTAATATAGCAAGTGGCTTTTAATATGTACGATCAAAGGGTTTTGTGCTTTTCCCTGTTTGTGAAAGTAGAAAGTTTCCCTCTTGAAGCCCAACATACAAGGAGCCTGAGTGGTGTATTGGAGGAGAAGAATGAGATGCTTTAAAGGGTCCTGAATACCAGAACCAGAGAAGGAAGAAATGTGTCTGTGGCGAGGGATTCTGTGAACTTATCAGTCCAGGGCCTTTAACTAATACCCTTAATTAAGTGGTGATTATTGTAATAGCCCAAGTATTCTTATTTATAGTGTAAAGGCATAATTACTGACTTGCTACACTGTGTGACGTCTGTATACTGTAAATATAAATGGGTACTCCTGTTTCCTCCACCAGCATGAAGACTTGTGTCGTAGGCTGGGCTGATTGCCATCACTAAATTGTCTGTAGTGTGTAAATGGGTGTGTGTGTGTGGGTGTGTGCGTGTGTGTGTGTGTGTGTGTGTGTGTGTGTGTGCCTGCAATTGGTTGCCACCCTGTCCTAGGTGTCCCCTGCCTTGTGCCCCATGTTCACTGGGTTAGACTCTATGCTACTTTTCAGCCTGTGCAGGATAAGTGGTACAAGAATTAGACTGATGGATGAACATGATAGACATGTCTGAGTATTGTGTGTACAGTTAAGTGTATTTACACTAATAAAAACTGGTGCATTAAACATTGAAACTGTCTCCAGCTACTGTTCGGGAGACATAGAATTCCTGAAGTTAAACTGCTGAGTATATTACTTGCCAAAGATTTTCGCATCTATTAGCTTCACAGCTGCATGTAAAGCGCTAATACAAAAAACGTACATCTGTTTTTTATCAGTCGGTCAGCACGATGCTAAATGCTAAACCAGACAGTGTGTATATAATTGCTGGTGACTTAAATCAGGCCAATCTAAAGAATAATGCTCTGTAATGCTAATTCCAGCACACAGGCCACTGCTATTGAGAAGCAAGCCATCTTTGAAACAATTTTGGCCAGAAGGAGCTGTTTTTTAGCACTTCAGGAGTAATTTGTGCACAGACTGGAATGTTTTCAGAGAGTCTGCCACTGTCAATCAACATATCAATTTAGGAGAGAATGCAGAGTCTGTGATAGGATTCATAGCAAAGTTTGTGGACAGTTGTGTAAGACTACCAGACATTGCAAGAGCTTTTTCCTACATGCTATCAGGCTAATCAGTTCACTCTGTCAACATAGAAAACCCACTGACCTGTAACGACTGGGACACACTTTTTCAGTCTTGTCTTGTGCTATAACCAGCAATTATTCACTTTCATCACTTGAGCACTTTTTTCACAGACAGTGCTTTAACATTAACCCACTTTTCCACTAAACCAAGCCAAGCTTTGTGAACTGAGGTGTAATATTAAAATTTACTCATGTATCTGCACAGTTTTTCTGCACTGCCTATCATGCTGATTGTTGTGTAGTCTATTGTGCTGCCTGTCATGTTTACTTGTTGTTGATGCTGACTGTTGTAAGTTTTGCAATTGCATATAATATTGTGCAAAAAGCAACTTTCTCTGTGAACAGACATGTACTGTATACTGGTCTATACGTATAGTTGATTACTGTGCTGTCTTGTGTACTGTCTATTGTTTACAACTGTACATAGAAGCTTTGGAGAAACACAATTTCATTCTTCTATGCATTCCCTGTTGCCTGACTGAATGTCAATAAACTTCACTTTGACTTTGACAAATGTAGTTACTTAAATTAAAGCATCCATGTATCTTAGCAGAAACTTTAAACTTAAAAAATGTCTGTGAACAATGATTCATATTTCAAAAATGACACAACAAATTTCTAATCAAGATATTGTTAGATTTGGTTTAATGTGCAACATTCACCATACAAATCCATGAGCATGTTGAATCCATGAGTCACTTATGTTGAACAACCATCAGAGGTGCTGTTACTGAGAATGGCTTGGATCACCAGCTTCTGATTTGAGAATGCAACGGCTCTGTGGTACATAAATGTATTGCTGTAAATCGCTTGTTAGAGATCTCTTGAGCCAGGAGCATTTTTGTGGCTTTGTCAAGAACTAAATATTTCAGTGTTCATGCTGGAAACAGTATTCAGATTCAGCAAAATTTGTTTTATATATGCACAGTGATTGACATGGATAAATGACCTTACCTTAGAGCGAGTAAAGAAAGAGCTGACAGGTGGCCCAGGGTATCAGCTAATGGTATTTTTCACAAAGGGGATCCTGCCAATCTCAATAGTCATTTTGAAGTGACCAGGCAATGCTGGGGCTTTTGTTCACTGCAGAAAGGACACTCTCTTATTAGCTCCCCTGTGGGGAAAAGCTGTCTCATATGAGTCTTATTATTATGTCTCATATAATAAGATTGCAAGCCCTATAGACATATATCTATCATCTTGACAATGCCTTACTTATGTGATGAGATATTGGGAACAGTGGATGTTGTGCATCCAGGGTCTTCGTAGCAGATCTTGGACCTCCATCAGAAACAACCAAGAAGATAAAATTCGATGTATCTTCTTGTAGCAATTTCTGACTTAAATTAAAAATGACTTGATTTTCACAAGGTTAAATTATCTGATTAATAAAAAATCCCACACAGTAGTCTGTTAAGCTGCTCAGCACCTTAAACTGCATCTAGAATCACTTCATAATGTTTAGCCTACAACATGCTGACAGAAAGTTGACGTTAGCTCAAGGTGCAGCCTAGACATACATTATGAAATCCTTGTACACCTTTGAATAAAACTCGCTGATCGAAACGAAAATTTCTGTCATCCCAAGAAAAAGAAGAAAACAGTGATGGCTCTAACAAGACTATATTAAGGCTCATTGCACATTCCTTCACAGTATAGAGAGTCTGTCATCTTGAAATTGCATCTGCAGTTTTACACAAATCAAGGTGAAAGCCCAGCCAATAACTGTGTAGAAATAACGATAATAGAAGTTGTGGATGATCAGAAAATATGGTCAAAGGTACAAAAGGAACATGAGGAAAAGATCCAAGGTTTCAGAAATGATTCCTGAGAGTAGACAGGAGAAAAAAGAAGGCATCAACAAATGCAACCCAGACAATGGTTAGTTACAGGTAAAACAAGTGTTATAGACTCTGTGATACAGCTGAACGTCTTTACGATTGCAATAATGCTAATGAAAAACATATTTAGATGTTCTGTAGCTATTTTGTGTTGACAAGGCAATACACAGCCACGTTTTTGGCATCTACATAAGATCATTTTCTATGAATAATCTTTTTATGATGTTTGTGGAATTAATCATAATATCATTAATCATCAGATTACATGTAATGGTACAAAGACATCTTTCTACACATTTTATTAGTGGCAGCTGTGCCATTTGGAATGATATTTTTCATTATTTTAGTGTTAGGTTTTTCAAAAAAAAAGAAGTCTTGTAATGTAGTCTGCATTTCATAGAGTCCAAGTCCTAACACATGGCAATGTAGAAGCTTTTGGGCTGAAATTAAAATTCTGCTGGAGAAGAAATGAGTCTTCTAAATAAAACTTGCTAAATAAAGTTACATCTAAAAGTTAATCTTTGATACCAGTTTCATGAACCAAGAGTATAGTACAAAATGTCTGTGTGATTAAAAGTGGAGTTTCCAGGAATTAATATAATTATACCATGTGGCATTGTATCTTTATCTCATTTTCTTTTATACACGGACAATTCTAAAAAACATTTCACTACCTGTGGTACTGTGAACTTTTCATACACAGAATATATACATATATAAATATATATACACACTATATATATAGTGTGTGAAAAATAAAACGAATCAGAAGACCTTTAGTGTTTTTTAACCAGTAATCTGTTTTATTTCTGCAGTGAGATTCAGAACAGCATTAGTCAGCAAACCGTTTTAAATCGACCGAGAAATGTGATAGCCCAGAGCTAAGTCTCATTTATATGCAGGAACCCATCAGTACATGTGGCTACACAGGGTCGTTTTTTGTGTAACAGCAAAGGAATTAACAACGCCTACATCTGTATTTTCAGATAAATATTTTAATATATAAATTCCCAGGGAGGCATACATGCCTATAAAATGTCATGCTTTGCACTAAAGCAGTAACAATAGGTTACATTTTGATGATAGGTCATGCAAAAAAGTTTTCTCCTCACATCATTTAAAATTTTATATGCCACAAAGACTCATGGGTGGGAAATGTCAGCTCCAAGATTCTTCTTTTATCCAAAGTATTGTGAGAGACCTTGCAGTCCTTGTGTTGTTTGGGATTATGTGAGTATCATGGGAATATAGTCTATTTGCTATTCCATCCATGAATTAGTCTTTTAAAATAACTTTCAATAAAGAATTCTATTAAAGAACAATTAGTCCATAAAGAAATATGCTTGAATTTGATATTTTCAATTCATATCTCTGATATTTCTACATCTCCAGCTTTGGAGACTGAGATAAAAAGAATTAATGAAACAAACACAAAAATATGGCTGATGTGAGTTTAATGTTGATTTTTTTTTGCAGTATATTTGGAAAAGGATATTTATCTTAAATAATCTCTATACTCTGGAAACTCTATGGAAAATGCACACTCTTAGTATCTCTTTTAATATTATTTTTTAATTATCATTGATTTTTATTTCATTTATTCTGTTACTAAGCCAAAATGATTAACTCTCTATGTATTTGAGTGAGCCATTGTATGTATATCTCCTTCAGAGATTCTGCACTCATTTATTTAGGTTCTCTACTCGAATATTTACATGTTTAAACCACAAGCTACACGCCTGATTTATGGACGGATTCGGGGATTTTATCTCAACATTTCTTCAGGGAAAAAGTCATCCATTTCCATGATGCTCTGTTCTTCGAAATCCGAAGCCAACTTCAGTGATGTAAATCTTGAGCATATCCATAAATCCATTCCTATCCCAGACTAAATTCCTCATTACTCTTCAGATTGGAGAAACCAGAAAGCAGCTATATCAGTGTGCCATGCATTCGGGCTGATAATCCATCAATGTCACTAGTATTTGCATGATAAACATTATTACTTATTCATAGAACTAAAAGCATTGCGTGATCACCAAATCACAGCTCGAACTGAAAGGATTGCTTTTCTTTATAGATGCATTAAAGGTCTGAATCAAGGTTTAAATGCTGATTGTTTTTAACAAATACAGAATTAGATTGATTGTATCAGTGGCTGGATCCTTTTCATGGTCATATTACTTTGCTATGTGCATTAATTGCATGCTCAACTCTTTTTCTAATTTTTTTTCTTTTATGATCATTTGATTTCAAGTGCTTTTTATATTTTAAAGGAACTGAATTTTTAGATGAATGTGAACATGTGGAGAGACATACAAAGCTTTTCCCAGTCAATATGGTAATAGGCAGAACAAAGAAATCTAAAAAACTAGTGAACTTTATTTTGCTGATCATAATGTCAATAACGTAAATTCAAATTGCTTAAAAATTTCTTATAGTTTAAAACTGTTTCTATCTACTAGACACGTTACTTGTTTTCTAAGCAGTGGTTTCAGCAGAAATCTCTCTCTCTCTCTCTCTCTCTCTCTCTCTCTCTCTCTCTCTCTATATATATATATATATATATATATATATATATATATATATATATATATATATAGAGAGAGAGAGAGAGAGAGAGAGAGAGAGAGAGAGAGAGAGAGTTTGTACAGGTTTATTAGATGTGACGAGATATATATATATATATATATATATATATACACACATATATCTGACATATCTCTCTCTCTCTCTCTCTCTCTCTCTCTCTCTCTCTCTCTCTATATATATATATATATATATATATATATATATATATATATATATAGAGAGAGAGAGAGAGAGAGAGAGAGAGAGAGAGAGAGAGATATGTCAGATATATGTGTGTATATATATATATATATATATATATATATATATATATATATATATATATATATATATATCTCGTCACATCTAATAAACCTGTACATCTTTTATGAATTTGCAGAAGTTATTTCAAAAGAGTTTGCAATATGAGTTGTAGCGACTGTGCTCACAAACATGCTGCCAATCTATTAAGGCTTTAGCTTTATACATATAAACACAGGAGACTAAAACGCCATTCAAAAATTGCTCGTCACAATGAGTACTGATTTATTTTACTAATTAATTAAACTAATACAGTGGTCAGTAGGCACGAATGCTCTTTGGCATTGTTCTTTCTCATAGGAATGCACGAGTGTTTTGTTTGTCTATAAATTATGCACTAAAAGGGGCGTGGCTACGGTATAAAGGTGAACATTGATCTCTGTGATGTGTGTTACTGTACACCAAGATGTTTCCCAGGGACCTAATTCCTTACATCTAATCACTGTAGCATTGAGGGTAAATCCTTTGTGTATTAGTAACTACAATTTAGCGGAAAAGTTTCTATAATCCTAAAATAATTTGAACCCAGAAATTTTTATGTAAAACCACACAGCAACAGAAAAGCTTACAGTATTTTCCATTTAGAAAGCAAGAACCTTTCGTCATCAACAAACATATTGTATATTTGACTGACTGTATTGTGTTACAGTGAGTTAATGCTATGTGTTTGTCTCTCTGTTAGACAGCGCAGACTGTGCTACTGGTTGTGGCAGCATTCCTCTTCTGCTGGATGCCCCACCATATAATTGCCATGTGGGTGGAATTTGGAGACTTCCCTCTGAACGATTCCTCCTTCGCGTTCCGCATATTGTCGCACTGCATGGCCTACGGAAACTCCTGCGTCAACCCCATTCTCTACGCCTTCCTCTCAGAGAACTTTCGGAAAGCCTGCCGACAGGTCTTCACCTGCCATCTCTTCTACTCGCCCCCACCTGTGAAGAAAATAGCACGGATTCGGATGGAGAATTTCTCCACCACACACTCCACAACCAACCTGTGAGAGAATACAAGCTCTGTGATGCTGAAACTGAGCCTCCTTGAAAATATTCTACTTCAAAATAGACCACAATCCGTATTCAGTTGAAGATTAATCCCTTCGCTGCTATTCAAACTAAAAAAACAGCGGTGCATGTAGGGCTTGCACAAATGCAGGCTGGAAATTCATCAGCACGAATAGCTTTAAAAAAAGAATGTTCTACAGTTACGTCTTCACAAGGTAGACTTGAGAGCTGAAAGCTGAAAGAGTAATCCTCAAGATACGTTTTCATGTCCAGAGCAGCCAAGAGAAGGCGAAGCTCTGTTTTGTTATGTAAATGAAAAACATCCATGTTGTTAACTTCAGTGTTAAGTTTATATTTTTTCCAGTGAAACGTGATTTGCATATGCTAGTCTACGATATTTGTGTCATAATTTGACTTGTTTACATGGTTAAACGTGTTGTGTAATGTGCAGACTACAGTCATTGTCAGGATAAAAGGAAAAGCAACATGAACATGGACTTTATCACAATCCCTTTAACATTCCTCACATCTCAGGCCATGTCCACACACACATACTGATACATAGAAAATTACATATATATTTTGTAATTCTTAATTAATCTTAATAGTAATCTAAACAGCAGCTTATATGAAAGAAAAGAGAGGTGCTTATTTGTTGTTGTTTTATGATAGATCCATGATGGTCACATGATCCTTTTTTTTAAATGAGCCATCTTTTTGATTTTTTTTTTTTTTTTTAATTTTTTAAATTGATTTAGCTAAATTTATCTGTTAATTGAGAACACTTATCTGCTTTTTCAGTTAAACATATCACATCTAAACAATACATAAAGCCTGTGCAACTACTGTACAATGAATATTTTGTGGTTTCTTTATTTGTGCTGGAGTAAGGTGCATCAAACCATGGGAAACGTTCGAAGTGTGCAAATTTCCATGTTCAGTTAGCGTACATAATTTGTATCAAGCATCATCAGTCTTATGGAAGCCTTGAATCACAGGTGCCATCATTTTTTACATTTTTGTTCACACTTATTTCAAGCAATGGAATTTATTTTCATTTTAATATCTCACTATACCAACTTACTCATTTCGAAGATGTCATTATTTCCAATAAATATCTTATTTTGATATATAACTTCATATTTTAACATCATTACTCTTATTTTCTATCATTATTAAGACACACAAATAATCCACTTTCTCAAGCTCTTGAAAGATGTTGCTTTGGTTTAGTAACTTAATAATAATAATAATAATAATAATAATAATAATAATAATAATAATATACTTTATTCTATGTCACCCCACAATATGGTCTGTTAAATGTGGTTAGTTTATTCTTATTTATTCTTAGAAAATTCTTATTTTGTAATGCTGTTTTAATGGTGTAGAAAAGTGCATCTGTAGCATTGTGGACATGACCTTGAACAACTAGTCGTTTTCTGACCAAAACAAACTGATGTTATGTCTGTGAAATTATACTGTGTAGAATGTTTTGCATAAAATCGTATAGCAAACTGTTGCATCGTTGTTTCATCATCTTTAAGCGTTCGGATGAGAGGATGAGCCAGACAAAACATCAGAGTTCAAAGTTCAGCTGTGAGACTTTCAGTGACTGGAGTGCTCGTATAAAGCAGATCCCTTCACCGAAAGCCTTTAGTAGCCTGCCACTCAGCCGGCTTCTGGGTATTTCCTGCTTTGATGTGGAAAGGATACAAAGCAGACCTGGCAGCAAAAAGACAGAAAATTGCCAGCAAGCCGAGCTACTCTTTGGGTCCCTTAAAAAAAAAATAAAAAAACATGAAACGATAAAATGGTAGTCTGATAATTAATAAAATGAAAGTACAATGCTTCTTTCTTTCTCAAAGGAAAAGCATGTCTTGTTTTCTTGATCATGCTACTCCACAAAGCTGAATGTGTGTGAGATTTGTTTAGAAGCCGTAATTCGAGCACGGTGCCGGTCTGGGAGGAAGTCCATCAGAGTTCATCCCTGCTTATTTTGCTCCGGATCGATGTTTACGAAACTCTCTCTCTTCGTGATGCGCCGTCACTTTAAATATAGGCCTGTACCATGGCAACCCTGCTGTTATTCTGTGATAATAAACAGTGGGTGGCAGACTGCGCACTCATCTTTCATCACTCGCTACATTCACTACAATTCACTACAGTCATCATCTCAAACCAGAGCTGTTTATACAGAGCAGAGCAACAGCAGACTTTCGAGTCGACTATCTTAAAAAATATACACATATCTGGTTAAGACTTTTGTCAAGGATGAAATGTGGACGTGAAAGAAATCTGAATCTAAGTGAAAGCTTATCTAATTGAAAAAAATGAAAAGAAATATATTAATCTTCAAACGCAGTTTAACTATAGAAAATCACCATAATTGTTACTACAAAACTTAGAAGTATAAAAACATTATCATTTTATTTTCCTGAACCTCTTTATCAGGGTCAGGATCATGGTGGATCCAGAGCCCAGGAATACACCGACATACACCCTGACACCCTGTATGGCATTGGACAATACCAGAGCACCGCACACGCACGCACACACACGCACGCATGCAGGCACACAAGCACACAGCCATTTTTGATAATTGAATCCAGTTATTTCCAGATGTTGTTCAGGAAACTAAAGGGAGGCAGTAGTGGGGCAAATGGTTAATAGTCAGGGTGAAGTCACAGAGTCACTGTTTGGCCCTTAACCTCTCTTTCTGCTTAAGGGTTGCTGTATCATGGATGACATTATATTTTGACACTTACTAACAAGCTGGAATTTATGAATAATATAATTTCACTGTGCTGTAATGTATATGTGACAAATAAAAGCTTTATTAATATGACACTAACCTGGGCTCAGGGGATCCGGGAGTTGTGAGACACTGTAATAACTTGTATAAGAAAAAACATGTATTTTTTTTTTTTTTTTTTTGCAAACCAGACAACCTCATATGTGTCTCCGTCAACATTCTGCACAAAATACTTTCTAAGATTCTTCAAATGGCTTCTGCTTTATTCCCTTTCCTTTCCAAGACGCCCTGCAGGCCATCAGCAGTCAACTGTGTATCAAGCATTTACATAATAAACGCAGCACAATAGCAAATGAATCGGAAATTGCTGTGAAAGATTTCTGCATTGAAAGCTATGAATGGAAAAAAATCAATACAAACACTTATATAGAGAACTTCTCCTTGGAGCATTTTAACACATTCACAATAAAAGCGTATTTTACTGTAAATGCAAAAAAAAAACGCATACAAATATTTCCCAATTTCTCAGTAAAACTCAATAAACTGACATGTGAAATTCAGAACCTCTCTCATTAATATAGATATTACAAATCAAAAAAGAGCAGAAAAGAGTGCAAAAGTTTGCACATCCTCTTGGCAAAAAAATTAAAGATACAGGAATTTGCTGAAACTAATGTCACAAAATGAATAAGGAATACAGTTAGATGAATAAATGTAAATCAAAACCAGATTGAGTCCTAGAGTGTTATGAAGAACTCCATTTTAAGGTATTTTTGTGGACTTTTTGCAGACTGTGGGTTGTTGCATTTTGTTACAAGATGGACTGGAATTTCATTTATAACATCCTGGAATAAGTATTTATTTATTTAATGTAAAGCATGACAAGTACATTCTTCTTTTACCAGAACAATTATTTGCAATCAACTCTATATCAGGTATTCCTGAACATATTATATGAGTACTGTGTGGGAAAAACAGCAGTGAAAATGAGTAATTGTGTAATATCATTTGCTCTCCTGTGATAATGTTTTGCTTGGTCTCTGGATGTCCGTCTCCATTCCTGGTAAACACATTCTCCTCCTGGCTGCTGTCTCAATGCTCTGCACCAGCTCTACATCCCATGGATGGGTGACAAAACTCAGGACATGTCCTCCACCTGAGGCTCCTGCCCTGCCTACACGGCCTGCACGGTGAATGTAGTCTGTATGGGATTCTGGGAAATCATAGTTAACCACCAACCCCACTCTTTGCGTGTCAAGTCCTCGGGAGGCGATATCAGTACAAAGCAAAACATCAACATGGCCTTTTTGGAAGTTCTGAAAAATTCCTTCCCTCATCGAGGCAGGCATTTCTCCCTGAAGACGAGCGTG
The DNA here is from genome assembly GCF_030014155.1 of Tachysurus vachellii. Lineage (NCBI taxonomy): Eukaryota > Metazoa > Chordata > Actinopteri > Siluriformes > Bagridae > Tachysurus > Tachysurus vachellii. The sequence continues at coordinate 12,632,968 of NC_083482.1, read as the reverse complement.
ATGAAGACCCATCTCTTCCAGCGTGTAACCAAGCCAGTTGACAGTGGCAGCCGAGTTGCAGAACACCAAAACGCCTTTCCGATCTGCCTCCTTCAAAGCTTGGTGAAGCTCCAGAACCTTCTCAGAGCCTCTCACTTTCACAAAGGTCTGCTTGACATGCGGCATCAGGTAATGCAACATCCGGCTCTTAACCGTTACCAAGCTGCCCAGATCGGTCACTTTATCCAGGAGCTCACCGACCCCTCCAGGGAAAGTAGCACCTACTACCACCAGCTGTGCTTTTCGTGTGGGTCCGGTCAGCTCAGAGAGACTAGCAGCGACCTGCGTGTGTCGGAGAACCTTCTCAAGCATATCTACAAAACTGGGGTCAAACATTGTATCAGCTTCATCTACTACAATAAAACGAAGTTCACTCAGATCCACAAAGCGTCTCCATATTGCCTTCAACAACGAGCCAGGCGTAGCAACCAGAAGATCAGGCTGACCATAGCTGAAAGCTGCTTTGATGCTTCCGACTCCTCTTCCTCCACCTACAACTTTAACCTTTAGCCCAAACGGTTGGCTCAAGGCACGTGCAACCGAGGTCACCTGCTCGGCCAGCTCTCTCGATGGCACAAGGACCAGCGCTTGTGTCTTCTGCTCTGACTCCAGCTCTATCGGTCTCATCTCTGTATGTAGTTTATGGACAACGGGCAGGAGGTAGGCCAAAGTTTTTCCGCTGCCTGTCTCAGCAGCACACAGGACGTTGTGACCCCGGAGCAGTTTTGGAATAGTCTGTAACTGCACAATCGTAGGATGCGTGATATTGTGACTCTGCAGTGTCTCGACGAGCTGTGACGAAAGACGGAGATGGCTGAATGTGTTTCTGGGATTCTGTCCATCCTGGTTCTTCTCTTCCTTAGACTCAGGGAGGAACGGAGGAGCACTCTGGGTGCTGTTGATGGTAAAGTAGTCTCCAAATGATTTGTTATTCTTCCATCCCTTTGACGTGAGGACTGGTTCTTCAAACTTGCCCAGAGTGTAACTGACAGACTGATTCAGTAGTGGGTTCTTACTTTCGATCAGCAGTCTACCAGCTTTTACTGTGGCTACTTTATCGAGGTTTTTGCGTTTCACCTGCTTCACACTGTCCATGCGGTCTTGCATGCGCCTCGGAACGCGGATTATCACCGGTTCTGACGTCGCCGTCGATGTTTGGCGTCCAACAACATTATAAAATAACTCTTGTACACAACCTGCACCACGGATACAACACGGAAGCGAATTAGTTTGGCTTAAAAGCTGCCTGGAAGCGAGCAAGCCAAAGCACCCAACCTTCACGCGGTGCATTCTGACAGATTGTTTACATTAGAAGAGCTAACTCTTCTAGCTAATGCTAATAAGTATTAGCGGTCGCAAAACACCAGAATTATTCAGCCTTTACTTTTCCGCTCAACGCTCTCGCATGTATCTCTGACTAAATCCCAAATTGCTTCATAGTGCCCTACATTCTGTCCTTATCAGCCTTTACGTTATGATCCGTCTAGTGTCCTTGTAAAGGGAAGAAGAAGACATTTAGGAGTTAACCGTTCTCCGTGTGTCGCGTCGCTGTTTTATGACGCAATACGTTCCTATTGGAAGTCACATCAAGGCAAAAATAAAAGATCCAACTTTACTAATTTTCTATATAGAAATCTGTAGGCAACTTTAATAGTTAAAAAGTACAAAATAAATAAATAAATAAGAATATACAGTCTATTACTAAATTATTGAATATATAATTTAATAATAAAAAAGTACTAAATAAATAAATAAATAAATAAATAAATAAATAAATAAATAAATAAGAATACACAGTCTATTACCAAATTAATGAATATATAATTTAATAATCAAAAATAATTAAATAAATAAGTAAAAAAGAATACACAGTCTATTAATAAAATAGTGAAAATATAATTTAATAATTAATAAATAAATTAAAATACACAGTCTGTTACTAAATTAATGAATATATAATTTAATAAAAAAAATGTAATTAAATAAATCACTAAATCAAATAAATAAATGCTTAATTACACACTTTAATAAAATAAATTATGTAAGTATTTATCACTTAATTAAAGGCAATTGATATATATATATAGTACTGTCGTGATGTGTACTGTTCTCTATTTAATGCAGTAATGTAAAGTCTGTCTCTGAGAGCATTTTTTTTTTTAAATAAAGGCACAATGTTTTATAATACCCTCACATTAAGCCCAACAACATAATAATAATCATGCCATAAATCACATACCAGAATCACATTCAGAAACACATTCACGGTGATGAGGAGATTGTTGTCCTCAAAGACCACGTGTAGTTGGCATCTCCTCTTTAGTATCGCAGAGTCTAACCGGAGCTGGTAAATCTCTAGATGTCTCAGGATCACAGAGTCGACCTCATCTCAGTGGAGGTCCAAAATTTTCTTGGCACTGAAGACAGTCGGAGCTGGTACAATTTCTGGATACCTCGGGATGGGTAGAAAGAGAGAAGCAGTGTTACAAGCTTGATAATTATCTGTCTGCTAATGATTTTTATTTACAGTTAGACATTCAAACCATCTCATCCTACCAATACAGCTGCTTAATTTACTGATCTGATTAGGAAGGGTTTTAAAGGAAATAAAAGGCAATTGGAGGGGTTTTGGGGGTGTTGAGTGTTCAATTCCCGCCTTCTCTTGGTACTCCAGTTTCTTCCCCCAGTCCAAATACTTGAATTGATTGATGTGTGTGTCTGTGTAGACACATAGATTTTCTTTTTTTGCCAGCTTTCCCCATCATACCCTAGCTACCATCTGGGCACAGTAAAGACTATCATATGCTTTTAAGACCTTAACTAATATTACTTATGCTGCATCACAGTGCACCACATCACACTTAGAGAATCACCCTTCCACATCCTCTATTTCTGTTCACATACAAACAATGAATGTCTACTGTCTCTGTGATTGACAGTAGATAGAGTCTGCCATATCTTCCACTTCGAGTCCACAGCCATTTCTTCCCCTTTTTTCTCAGCCATGAATGGCATAAAATATAAGTGAAAAATAGAAAACAGCAGGTAAAGATTAGAAATACTTTCTGTCTAGAGGGTCCCCAAGGCCTTATTTTAGGTCCAAGTTGTTTGTGTTTTTATATAAAACTATTCTTCCAATGAGATAGAAGTATTGTTGAAAAGTATTGTTCTGCACCCAATATCTTGGGCAGAGGTGCAAAAGTACACACATCCTTTACTCAAGTAGAAGTACAGATACTCATTTTTTAAAAGACTCCAGTAAAAGTTGAAGTAGTGACTACACTCTTTTACTCAAGTTAAAGTAAAGAAGTATGGGCTCTGACATGTACTTAAGTAAAAAGTCGCTGTCATGCTGGTAACTGGACGTCATGTATATATAAATTATATATATATAATTTTGGAGTGTGCTGATGGATATTTGTGTTCATCAGCCACAAGAGTGTTACGAAAGGCAGGCACTGATGTAGGTGAGGTAGGGTAGAGTCAGCATTCACATTCATCCCAAAGGTGTTCAGTAGGGATGAGATCAGAAAACAACCACATATAGCAGGAAAGGTCAGGTGACCCAATACTTTTGGAAATATAATGTATACCATGTGTATCACCAAGGCCATATCCCAAACTGTAGGGAGATTCCAGCTCTGTCCTTGAAAACAACTCAAAATTATTGTGATGTTTTACAAATGACAAAATTAATGTTAATTAAATTAAGCACTTTGTGTTTTTTCGGTTGACACAATTCGCAACGCATTCGCCAGGAATCCTTTTTGACGCCGATTATTTCCAACATCTCCCTCATATATGGCCATGGGTGTTCAGGAATGTCCTCGTTGTTAGTTATTTTAACATCGGTGACTCCCTCTGAATTAACATTAGCCATTCCTTTTGTAGGCGTGCTGCTCATTGTTAGCTCCGCTATCCTTAGTCTATGTCCGATAGCCAGTGAATAATACAAATAAAGTAATGAGAAATAATAATTTCTATAATAATAATGAAATAATACTAAAAGTAATGAGTCTGTTTTGAAAATGTAAGAAGTAAAAAGTACAGATATTTGTGTAAAAATGTAATGAGTAAAAGTAAAAAGTTGTCCGAAAAATAAATAGTGGAGTAAAGTACTGATACCAGAATAATTTACTTAAGTACAGTAACGAAGTATTTTTACTCCATTACTTCCCACCTCTGATCTTGGGTGCAGAAATTGTGAATGTCAGCAAGTGGATCAGACATGTAAGCATGGCTCATAACTCCATTTATTTTACTCAATCATCGGTTTAGCATTGATAGTCGTGCTCTGGTAATGAACAACTGGAGGAAACTGAGGCTCACGAATGAACCTGTGACTCTGAAGCTGTGAGACAACAACATTATGCTCTGCACCACTGTGCTCCCAATTCCATTTACTGAATGAATGAAACAACGAGACTGAGTTGATGTTCTTCTGCTCGTCTGTGTTACCTGGCAAATATGCTAGCGCTGACAAATGATGCAATTGAAGTCTTTGCAGTTCCAGTAATTGCAATATTCTCCTTAGAGACTCAGCTGTCTTCTTTTGCAGACACTGTAGGGAAATGTCTTTTTAAACAAAATGGTATCTCAGATGTCCCATTAAATAAAATGTGCATTTGTCTGAACAGTGAGAAAGACTATACTGGTGTAAAGAGTATCTAGAATGCATATGATATGTACAGTACAATAATAACATCTATCTAATAGAATGATAACAAACCCTGAACTGGTCTTAACATAGTATAACAGCCTCCTGTAATTTTTCACAAGTCTACTATAGTGCGTTCTTTCCTCGTTCACGTCTCATATATTCTACCGTCTGGTCATTACAGCAAGCAACAAGGCAGTGCGAGTGAACACAAAGATAATACCACACTGACTAAACCCACTTCACTATTTATTCTCCAGTAATTAGGTGCTACTTCAGATTTCCCAGAAAAGTTGGACTGAAAATGTTAGCCTGATTTGAATCAAAATCCCAACATGAGAGCTCAGAGACTCTCACAGTGAAGAAAGAAACAGCTTGCTGCTCACATACTGTACAAGAAATGATGGAAGTTTGTCCTCAGACGAGCAAGAGGTTTTAGTTGGTTAGGGAAACAGGCTATAATTCACTCATTTTCAAGTGAATTAGACCAAGTGCAGACCAAGCTTGCACATTTCTACCTGCAATTTCTTTTATTCTGAATGTCAGAAAATGACGTACTGTATACCAGATTTGGAGTCTGACTGATGACACAACGATGCTTTTATTTTCTGTTGTTTGTGTTATTTTCAGCAGCATCCTAATAATTTCACAGAAATTTGAAATCTGATGAAATCTTATTTAAAAAGAAAAAGAGGAAATTGGTAAGGAAGGGCTGGAGAAAATTTTATATATCTGCTGTCAAATAAAATATTTCTGAATAATTATTATTATTTTATTTAATTTTTTTGTTGTATTCATATTAACAGAGTGTCTGAGCTTGACATATGCAGCCTGTATAATATGGTCTTTCTACATTTTTATTAGTATGCAAGCCTCTGTATGAGTCTTATTTGTTAAAGAGAAAACTGGTAAAACAGCAGAACACCTTGAATTGAAGCCTCATTCTGCTCCGCTGTATCACAGAATGGTATATGAGACCGTTCTTACAGACTGTGATCACACTGCACAACTATTCATCACTGTGTCTGGACATTATTGTGCGCTTGAGCCTATTCCTAGATTAAACTCTTTAAACTTTATTCCGGCGAGTTTTTGCAGTGGGTTGCATTTTGCTTACTGCACTGATGCTATTCATCATATTACATATGTACACCTGTACAGCTTATGAGCACTGTGTTGATCACAGCTACGCTGTCGCACTTCCAGGATTCCGTACCCTCTCTTTTGCACCGTTTGCACTTTATACTACACTAATCATTCATCTTCCCTGGTATTAATTCCCTAGCATTGCATTGACTCTTTTACAGTTACATATTTACTCAGAAGACTTGTGTATATAAGTTTACACACTTTTTATCCAATATTATATTTTACAATTGTGTACTGAATATGGTTATGTTTAATGCTCTGACTCTTTCAGAAATGCCGAGTCTTTACAGAGCAAAATCAGACATCGTTTTGAAGCATTACACTTTCCTTTCAGTGGAGCTAAGAGACTTAACGTGTTCCAGCATGACAATGCCCATGTGCACAAAGATCCATGAAAACGTGGTTTGTCAAGGTTGGAGAGGAAGAACTCGAGAACCCTGATTCTGACTCAACCCTACTAAACACTGATTTCACTAATCATCTTGTAGCTAAATGGACACTAATCCCTAACGTCATTCTCCAAAATCTAGCAAAACTTTTTTCCACTATGGGTGTGGGTTAAGTGTCCACATACTTTTGACCATATAGGGTATAATAAAGTAATAAAGCTGGATTGAATCAAATTTAATTTTAGTGAAACCAGGAGTTTATTCTTTCAAACTAAATATTTCTCATTATATCTCCTTAATAAAGTTAGATATGGAAAGACTTTATATGCTAAGGATGGATGAGAATGTGGGGATTATTTTTGGATTGGGATTTAAAATTCTTAGCAAGTGAAACCGATTTATGAAACACTTTTACGGATGTCTTTTTTTTATTTCTTTATTTTTTCACATTATTTGTTTAGGTTGATGGTTTTGTACACCTTCTGATGGATTTTAAACAGTTAATTATTCAGACTAAAGGAATTGGTCTTAAAGCAACCCAATCCTATCCCTGGTGTGGAACTGAGTGAAATATGATTACATCTGTGTATATAGAAATGATGTATAGGTGTCATCTTCAGTGTAGGTTGACAATATTCTCCTGTAGTTCTTCAAACACTCTAACTCCTTTACTTGGATGCAATGCCCAATGAGCTACAGAATGTGTGTTGAAACCTAAGAAATTCTATAAAATCTAAAAATTCTTCAGCAAACTCTCCAAACTCACAAATGAATTTAATTTAATGTTTAATTGTTAATTTTTTTTTTTTTATTTTGTTTATTTTTAACATGCTTTTGTATTTGTCATAAGTTGTAAGAATCTGATGAATTAAAATTTAATTAAAATTTAAGGATCGAGTAAGGTCTGCACTTGTTTTATTAACCAGAAAATCAGTTTTCTTTCTTTTATATTCATTATTTTAACTTATAAGTGCCACTTTTTATAAGAGACTATTTCATTGGATATAAATGTTTAAGTGGAGAGCTTTAATTAAAAGTTATATTCATAAATTATTATAAATTTTTTTTGAAGTGATTAGGAGAGAGAGAGAGAGAGAGAGAGAGAGAGAGAGAGAGAGAGTCTAGTGGTTAAGGCATGAGTTCAAGTCCCATGTCCACCAAGCTAGGCCCCTGAGCAAGGCCTTTAACCCTTAATTGCTCAGTTGTATAAATTGAAATAAAATATAAGTCACTCTGTATAAGGGTGTCTGCTAATTGACAGAAATGTAAAGAGAGAGAGAATTCAAAGAGAGACTTTTAGAATTGTGAAAATAAAAAAGGAAACAGATGATATGTTTGTATGTACCGCTGAGTAAACAGCCATCATTTCTAAAGCTACTGTACATAGACTAAACTGGCTTGGGTTCACATTTCTCCTTAACCCTAAAGAGCTTGTAAGCTTTATAGTAATCAAAGGGAATTTCACCATGTTAAAGGGTGATGAAGCACAATTTTGTTGGGTCGATGCACATGTCAGGACCTTGGGAAAGGTAATAAAGTAAGTAAGTGAGATGAAGGTAATAATTCCCATGAGAAAACCGAGGCCTTGTGTAAGGAAACCAACTGGCAGGAGACCGGACAAGACTGAAGCCTTACAGAAGGATGCAATTGTAGGAACAATTTGGAGCAGGTTTTGCTAGCCAGAATGAGATTAGGTTAAATATCCGTGCTTCACTTTACAGAGAATGTATAGATATCGTTTTTTTTTTACTGCGTAATGCAGAGCACCTGAATGAGAGTCTGTAGATTATACAGTGTTTTGCTATACATTTATACATGACACAACGTAATGGTAATAGAATAGGATGTGTTTTTCTTTCTTTTAGTGCAAATACCATGGAGGATTCAAACTGAAGGTCAGAGACGCTGAACACACAGATTAATGCTTTACACTTTAAAAGAAAGTTTCAAAAGCAGATATTTTCACCTAGTATGTGATTAATATTCATTCATTCATTCATCTTCTACCGCTTATCCGAACTACCTCGGGTCACGGGGAGCCTGTGCCTATCTCAGGCGTCATCGGGCATCAAGGCAGGATACACCCTGGACGGAGTGCCAACCCATCGCAGGGCACACACACTCTCATTCACTCACGCAATCACACACTAGGGACAATTTTCCAGAGATGCCAATCAACCTACCATGCATGTCTTTGGACCGGGGGAGGAAACCGGAGTACCCGGAGGAAACCCCCGAGGCACGGGGAGAACATGCAAACTCCACACACACAAGGTGGAGGCAGGAATCGAACCCCGACCCTGGAGGTGTGAGGCGAACGTGCTAACCACTAAGCCACCGTGCCCCCGTGATTAATATTAGTAGGTGATAAATATCAGAGTGAGCTGGAATTTTATAAAAGGAGAAAATATCTTTTTAGCAATACACAAGAAGTGATTTGGAAAGTGTAGAGTGTCATTTCTTTGGTTTATTTATTCATTCATTCATTCATTCATTCATTCATTGTATTCATTCATCTTCATTAAACAATTTTCTCACATCACACCTGGATTTATAGTCTTTCTATAGCCCCAAGAACACTGTGCAAGAGGTGAGAATACAGCCTAGATAAGATATCAGTCCATCATAGGGCATGATGCACACTAGGGTGCCGGTGTAACATGTTATTCAAAGACGTTATAATGAACAGCCTGCAAAAATGTTTATTTTACATGAGAATTATACATCATCTTGTCTCTGGAACAAAATGATCTCCATATGAATGGTCCTTTAAGGCTGCATGAGACTGAAGTGGGAGCAGATGGCAGAGAAACACTAAAAAGATGAGCAGGTCTCTCTTAGGTCCTTCAGAATCCTTAGACAGCACTTTACTTCCAATGAGGTGCAGGTGCTTGTTTAGGAAATTGTGTCTAATCTGGAATTGCACTACATGTTTTCATCAAACTTCCAGACAGCAAAATTGGTTCAGTCCTAACAGAAAGTCTAGATGCAATACTGGTAATGTCAAGCGTTTAGGGGCGGAGTCGTCTCATCGGCATGACGATTCAAGCCACTCGAGTTGTGTACAGTGCACAGTGGTGTACATGGAAAGCATTAAAATTGGATACAAACAGCAGGCTGGAGTTGACCTTTGGAAATGTTTAAAATATTTCACATTAAGTGAGCATGAATCAAGCGTTTGAGAAAAACATTTTAATGGCAATATCATTATCAATATCTCTGTGCTGCTTATTGAGTGAGAGGTGAAATATCAGACCTCCTCCATCTACTCTAATATCCAAGTAATTACACTTAATGACTAATCTATCTGGCGCTAGTAAACCAATGTAGATTTGCAATGGATAAGCCGATTAAAAATCAGATTTATTAAACTGTGCCAGTGAGTCACTTCTAAAATATACAGTACTTGTGGAACTATTTTTCTGACAAAGCCCTTCAGATATGGAACTGGCTTTCAGTTCAGGATTCAGCTGTGACTACAGTCGTGGACTTGTTATAAACCTATTAGTCAGGCTTTTTGTTAAATAGCCTTTCTCTTGGTAAAAGTTACACAGGTGTTTGGGGGTTAGTTAGGGTGTGTTTGGGAGGCAATTTGGGGTTAATGGGCAAGATGCCTTAGATCCCAGGGTACCTGTATTACCTTCTGACTATGACTTTTAGATCTGCCATCATACCTGGTCCATCTGTAATCCTGCTTCCACCATGTACAACCTTTTAAACTACTATAGGATAAGAAGATACCTAATCATATGTTCTCTCTTGCTCTCTCTCTCTCTCTCTCTCTCTCTCTCTCTCTCTCTTTCTCTCTCTCTCGCTCTCTCTCTCTGCTCACTGACTGGGATAATGGTTCCAGACCCTCACTCCCTCTTTCCTCCAGACATGCTTGTTTCATCCTAATGCTCAACTACATCTGAGACTCCATGACTGCTGCTGTTGCTGCTGCACCACATGGATAGACTAAGACTGCTGTGAGGTCGCTGTGGGTGGTCTCACATGGATACACTAAAAATGACTGTGGATAATCCCACTTGGATTCCATAATGAGCCTCTATTTCTTAACATTTTCAGCTTTTTGCAAAACATGGCTTTTTGTATTTGATTCAATTTGATTTATTTATGGACAACTAAGAGCATGCCAACGTCTGTAAAGCTAACAACTGTAAATATGTTAAGAGAGCCTTATATATTCAAGTCACCTACACTACCTACTGCTCCACCAGCTCGCCCTAGGCAATATGCAATCAAGCATGTAGCGTGGCTGAGCAGCTGAGAGTTAATGGCCTTGCTCTGGGGACACTGAACAGTGGCTCTCTGGCTGTCTGCAGATCTGAATTCACAGCCTTGCAGACACTTAGTTTTAGTTTGATTATACAAAATCCTATTTTACAGACATTTGTTATAATAATTTTCTTTGCCTCATGATTAGTCATTAGCACAGTGATTAGTGAACCTGCTGCTAGGTTTCAAATTTACTGTCAAACAATTTACCAGTAATTGTCAAGATACTATTAAAATACTGTCAAAAGATCACTTTTCTTTCAGTGATTTTATTTTAACTGGTGAGACATAAGAGGATGACTGCTGTGACATTGTGGATGACACAAATCAGAGAAGATCATACTTATTTGCCTGTCTTAAATCTCACCAGAAACAAAAGCATGACATTTAAAGTAATCTGTCCAAGTGTGAAGAGACTGTTTGACTTGACAAGGTCTCACACACACATACACACACACACACACACACACACACACACTCCTTTGCTGTGTAATATTTTTCCAAAACTCAGTTATGCAAATGTATGAAAAACTGTAATAGACTTAAAAAAAAATAAATGAACTCAAGCTTCATCAAGATTATCTCAAGCTTTTGACACTCTTGTGGTATTTGTGTGTGTGTATGTGTGTAAGTGTGTGTTTGTGACTTCAGTGAATGTCAACAGTTATTATCTGTCTCCTTCTGACTTTACAGCAATCACTCCACAGCAGATGTGGAATCTTGTGCTGCTTCAATTCGAGGGTTCCTCAATAGCGCCGAAAAAATACACTTCATAAATAATCAGCCTCTTATTTCTGAACAGTTTCATGGTTTCAGAGTGGCTTGTTTATAAACTGCTGCAGATGCACTGGGACTCCTGGGTGTATGCTTAGTCCTTCTCTTTTCTTCTCTTCTCTTTGCATTTCATTGGTTTTTTACAGCCATGCATGCGTGGAATGAATAGCAAACTTCCAATAATGACAGTTTGTGCAACAGTGTGGAACGAATCCTAGAGAAAAAACCAAAATGTGATTTTATTATTAATTAAGTATTTTCCCCTAGACGGCAAAGAGATCAAGGGAAAATAAAAGAGAAACGTCTGCTTACATCGTATCTCTTCTTAGACACAAGACCACAGTAATCTCACAAACATCTCCATCTTGTCTAGAGCTTCAAAGGCTTAAGTTCATCTCCGTTACGCTACTGTCTCTAGCCAGCTGTAGGAATCTTACATAGGAGAGCTGGCTGGTGGGTGGAAATTGAGCAAACTGTGGATAAATAACAGGAAAATAAAAGTGATCTACATTCGAATAAACTAGCTAGTTTACTACATGTATACATATTTATATTTGGAATGATGTGCAGGTTTTTTTTATATTTGCAGAGAGAAGTACAGCACATTTATAACATGCTAGAATAAGTAAGTGGAAAAAAGGACACAAGTTCTCTTTTTATACACTAACATAGAGAAGTACACTAGAAACCATCACTGTTATTCATTCATTCATTCATTCATTTTCTACAGCTTATCCAAACTATCTCGGGTCACGGGAAGCCTGTGCCTCAGGCGTCATCGGGTATCAAGGCAGGATACACCCTGGACGGAGTGCCAACCCATCGCAGGGCACACACACACCATCACTGTTATATTCTAGCTAAATGTTTTAGCTTGTAGTTGTTGGAAACAACTCAGGTTGTCAAATAATGAAACTGAAAAAAATTAAAAACTTGGAATTTGAAAATAATGGAATAAAATGGGAAAAAATAGAAATTAGAATAAAAATTATTTCCACACTATTTACTGTCCACATTATTTTTGTGTGAGAAGCTTTTAATCCAGCAATAATATACAAATGCATTAAAAATGCATTAAAATATTTAAGATGCTATATGTAGATGTTTTCAATTGTGCTTTAATCAAATATTAGTTTTACTTTGCAGGACTCTGATCAAAACATATTACAACCATAATGTTACTAACCAGTGAACAATATGCAGAATCTCTTACACATCAAATGATTATATCTAATCTGTTATTGTAAGAAATCTGCCTCAGAATCAAAAGATTTGTTTGTTAAATTAATGATGAAGGGTGACGATTTCTTCTTTAGTTTTAAATTATTTATTTTTTGTCTTTTTGAGAAAAATCAAGTCTCCTTTTCTATTTGTCAATCATAAGAGTTTTCACAAATATTTATGATGTTTATAAAGTTGGTACCTAAATTAAATATTAATAAAATGAATATTGATATTGGATAATGCAATTGTGTCTAATAATGTTTAATAGTGATTGCTGGTAGGGGGGCACGGTGGCTTAGTGGTTAGCACGTTCGCCTCACACCTCCAGGGTTGGGTGTTCGATTCCCGCCTCCGCCTTGTGTGTGTGGAGTTTGCATGTTCTCCCCGTGCCTCGGGGGTTTCCTCCGGGTACTCCGGTTTCCTCCCCCAGTCCAAAGACATGCATGGTATGTGTGTGTCCCCTGCGATGGGTTGGCACTCCGTCCAGGGTGTACGCCTGAGATAGGCACAGGCTCCCCATGACCCGAGGTAGTTCGGATAAGCAGTAGAAAGTGAGTGAGTGAGAGTGAGTGATTGCTGCTATTAAATCTCTTGAAAAAATAGAGCAAAGACATTCCTTAGGTGTTCTCTTCAAATGAAAATGTCTATGAGCCAGATAATGGAAAGCTCTGTATCACCCATATCTCCTTTTTCCCCATATTTTTTGGCAGGTCTGCTAAAAAAAAAAACACTTTTTGATGCATTTTGTCCTTTTTCAGCTGCTGGCAAAATATTTTCATCCATTACGGTATGTCTGAGTAACTGGAGAGTGATACATTTTGTTGGTTAGACTCAGTGCACTAATACATTGAACTGGAGAGAAAATAATGGCTATGGAGTACAAAATGTCAGCCCTTTTCCTACAAAGTCCTCCAAACATCAGACATATGACATTCTAACGAGAGATTTACTACAAATACACTTTTTGTTATGTAAAATAAAGTGTGATGTACAAAGCTGAACAAAAACAGGATTTTTAAATGGTTTCTAAATTGCTCATGAATGGCTAATTCTGATTACAGTAGATATATGTTTGTAAATACAGTAAACACACCATTTAGCCTAATTAAAATATTTTTTTTTAAGACTTTCTTGGTACCTAGTATAAAAAGCTGATTCAAGAAGTGTGACAATATCACAAAAGCACAGCTTATGAACAATATTATAATAAAGTCATTATGAGTCAGAACCTTTGTGCTAAGCTAGGCCGTTATCTTTGCTAATGCTAATGATGAACAAAACAACTTTATGTTATGTTACAAATACAACTCTGATACTGAAATGTTGCTCGTTTCCTGTGACAAATATCAATAAATAAATAACCAGAAGATTGTTGCAATGATAAAAAAAACATACTAACATTGATACAGAACTATTTTGACATGTTTGAATGAGAATAATGTAAATCAAGCAGTTAGCTGTCAGGGTAGCTACTCATAGTGACTGATATAGCTGTTATTGAATCCTGGCTGATACACAGGTTCATGGCAACCTGTATCCCATGTGTATCTCATTGTGGAAAGCCAAAAAGAAAGCTCTTTTCCAACTTTGTGTTTTATTTTTATATAAATAGTGTACACAATGCTTTCTGTCATTTTAACATGCCGACACCTCAAACTTTGCAAACTTGTGTAGGCGGTAAGTTTGTGTGTGTGTGTGTGTGTGTGTGTGTGTGTGTGTGTGTGTGTGTGTGTGTGTGTGTGTGTGTGTGTGTGTGTGTGTGTGTGTGTGTGTGTGTGTGTGTGTGTGCGTGTGTGCGTGTGTGTGTGTGTGTGTGTGTGTTTGTTTTAACCCTGCTCCCTGTTCCTGGGATGATCACTGTGATCACTGTATCCACTCAACTGCAACCCTCACCAAAGCACTGAATCAATGAATCGGTGTATTATGGATGTAAATAATAATCGTTACATTATTATAGAACAGATAGAACAGATAATTGGTGCAAATACGGATACACAAAGGAGGAACGCTATACAAAGCTTACAAATCTGAAATTCTTAGAAAGAACAAACGCAGGCTATAAATTGTAGTGAAATGATATTATTCAGAAAGAAAGGAAAGAAGGATTCATTCGTCCACATGAATGCTGATTTTGACTCACCAGAATGTTATTGCTTCATAAAATACAGCCAGCTAGTCAAGAATCGAATCCCATAAAAAGCCAGACTGTGTATAAAGGTCCTGATGGCTGCACTTCCAGCTTGAACAAACAATCACAGTCTTCAACAATCTCAATCTCTTCAAAGGCATCCTTGGCAAAATCAGCTTTGCTAAACATGAAAATATTTCGAGTTTATAATGCTCTTTTTGCCCATATGCACCAAAACCAGAAAAGCAAGCTGTATAAAAGTTGTCTGCTTTCTTAAAGTGATCAAAAGCAGTAAGCCTTCACAACAAAGCAATCTGAAAATAAAGAAAGGCAGTGTGAGAGCTAAGGCGATGCTGTAGTGCCTTTGAACCAATGCTGTTTCCCTGTAAGCCCATGAGATCCATTACTCTGTAATAGGTTTCTATGAGCTAATGTCAGGAGTCACTATTTGATGGACACAACTTTTAGTGTTCTCAATTCTATAGTGGTTTCGGAGATGTACTTTCATTTTCACAGTGCCTATGTGTGTGTGTGTATGTGTGTGTGTGTGTGTGTGTGTGTGTGTGTGTGTGTGTGTGTGTGTGTGTGTGTGTGTGTGTGTGCGTTTCTCAGCAATCATGCCTGCTGGATTACTACATAAATCCTTTGTTTCAAAATCTAGGTATTAACAAAAAAATAAAGATTTTCCAGATCTCTTCATCTCTTCATCAGCCACCCCTACACACTCACTGACACTCAGTCTCCTGCTTCTTGAAAATGCCGTTATCGATCTATCTCCGTGACCAAACAGGCTTGTATTTTCGGTACAAACTGAGTGTATGAATGTCTGCAGCTTTGTTCCAGGTTCTTTGCAAGTTCTCCTTTATTTCTGATCCTGGCACATGACAGGCACAGAAGTAAGGATGTGCTTGTCAGAGCACAGCATCGCCAGCTGTAATTCAAATCACATTATTAATGCATTTGTTCTAATAAGTTATTGTTACTATAGTAACAACTTCACTGTTCATAATATAAAGCTAATAATGACAATATTAAAAATCTGTTATTCACCATATGAAGCTTTCTTTAGGAAAATGTTTAACGAGCTTGGTAGCAGTGAGTTTGTCCAGCACAGTCTTCATCAGAAGACATTTGTATTCTTTTTGGTTTTACTCAAACACTATTTTTATTCTGATATTTATCTTATTAACATCAAGAGAGAAAACATCCGAGAAGCTGGTGAGCAGATAACTGTTTATAGCTGTTCTAACATTACTGATAACAAATCTTAACACAGTGATTTTTTTTGAACACTGCATTTGCCCCTGCTGAAGGCACCCCTTTTACTGATATAAACACTTTCCAACAACCGCACTTTCACATATTGAACATATTGCAGGTCTTGTAGTACTTGTAATAATAAGCTTGTTACGAACATAGTTAATATGTCTAGCGCTACAGACCGTATTAGTGTGTGACATTTGCAAAGAATCCGCTGCAGGACCACCTACTGGAAAGAAAGTCTTAGACACTGATAATTACCAGCGTTGTTGGCTTTGTTACTGAAGAATCCAATTTTGTTTCGAATAAGAAGAAAGAAAGAAAGAAAGAAAGAAAGAAAGAAAGAAAGAAAGAAAGAAAGAAAGAAAGTGACGTGACATACAGCTAAGTATGGTGACCCATACTCAGAATTTGTTCTCTGCATTTAACCCATCCAAAGTGCACACACACAGCAGTGAACACACACACCGTGAACACACACCCGGAGCAGTGGGCAGTCATTTATGCTGTGGATTCGGTGCCTTGCTCAAGGGCACCTCAGTCGTGGCCGGCCCGAGAACCCACAACCTTAGGGTTAGGAGTCAGACTCTCTAACCATTAGGCCACGACTGCAGTAACTTATTGTTACTATAGTAACAACTTCACTGTTCATAATATAAAGCTAATAATGACAATATTAAAAATCTGTTATTCACCATATGAAGCTTTCTTTAGGAAAATGTTTAACGAGCTTGGTAGCAGTGAGTTTGTCCAGCACAGTCTTCATCAGAAAACATTTGTATTCTTTTTGGTTTTACTCGAACACTATTTTTATTCTGATATTTTTCTTATTAACATCAAGAGAGAAAACATCCGAGAAGCTGGTGAGCAGATAACTGTTTATAGCTGTTCTAACATTACTGATAACAAATCTTAACACAGTGATTTTTCATGATTTTGCAATTACTGGCAACAAAATAAAGCAAACTCAGCAAAATGTTGGGCCAGGACCTGTTGTGTAACATCAACACAACATGCATTCAGCCAAAGTTTTCTTTAAATCGTGTGATTCACATGAGTATGACTGTCAAAGAGATTATGTATGTATCGTCACTGATAGGTGCACGAAAGAAGAATCTTGTGCTTGCAGTGTTGGCAATTAAAAAGTTTTCTCCAAAGAAAAGCCCAAAAATGCTCCATCTCTGTAAAATATGAGAGCCCCATTAGGTTAAGTAAACATATTTTTTACATTTAAATAAAACTGTCATGACTTGTAAACTGAGCACATCTTCAAGTTGAGTTGATATTACAGTATGTTTTTCATCAGAACCTAGCAAACTTTGCAAGTCTTTTATTACATCCTCACATATGCCGCCTACCTAATGCAATCGACTGGCTGTGTCTTCATAACATATACTCTGTCAAGGTCATACAGCCAAACCTGCACCGGTCAGTCAGCCTCTTGCTGCACAACACTAATGAGGGTTCATGCATGGGTTTGAGCTTGTTAGGTCAAATGTAACTGCTGAACTGCACTCGTTAATCGAAAAACATCCAATGCTTCCAATTTTGCTCATGCATTTCCTCCTACAGGGTCACATAGAAGTCATTCTTCTTGGGGCTATATTAATTGAACACCACATTCTAATGTTAGCACTTGTTTTTTGATAATTTTGGTAAACTTCTTATTTAGATCTTCATTAACCAAGTTATCCAATAATCCAGTTAGCTTTACATAGACTGGGCATAGGCAAAACAAAACTGGACAGTTCATCAGCATACACTATGTGGTCTTCTGTTGTTGTAGCCCCTTCATGGCAATGTGTGATAAATCGAAACCTTTTACATAGGACCCAGACATTGCACCAGCTCCGATCGTCTTCTGTGCGATGAAATTTTTGGTTTCCGCTTAGATGAGGCCGACTCTGCGAGAATCCTGAAGAAAACATCTACAGATCTACCAGCTCCAGTTGGACTCTGTGATACTAAGAGGAGATCTGAACTCCATGTGATCCCTACACCAATACAACATTTGTCTGATTGTATATTTGGAATCACACCATCTATTGTCACCCATATGAGGATGGGTTTCCCTTTGAGTCTGGTTCCTCTCAAGGTTTCTTCCTTTATCAATCTAAGGGAGTTTTTCCTTGCCACTGCTGCCTGAGTCACCTCAGACTTGCTCATTGGGGATAAATACATATACATACACACGTACACACACACACTGTGAACTATATATATTTTGAATTTTGAATTTTTATTATATTAATTCTCTATATTACTCCTTATACTTATCTTCTGTTCTATGTTTACGTTCTGTAAAGCTGCTTTGAGACAATGTCCATTGTAAAAAGCGCTATACAAATGAACTTGAATTGAATTGAATTGAATTGAATACATAATAAGATGCAGCTCACCATAATTGTGAAGACTTGTTATTTACGTTTCCATTGCACTCTTGTCAGCTCAGACCAGTCTGACCAATTGACTTACACTTATCTTGTTGATACACTTGAGCAGTTGAGGGTTGAGGGTCTTGCTCAAGGACACAGCAGAGGCAGCTTGGTGGTCCTAGGATTTGAATCTTTTGATCAGTAGTCCAACATCTTAACCACTGAGCTACCACTTAACCATTAACCTACAGATTTGATGCCTCTCACTCACTCACTCATTTTCTACCGCTTATCCAATCTAACTCAGGTCACGGGGAGCCTGTGCCTATCTCAGGCGTCATCGGGCATCAAGGCAGGATACACCCTGGACGGAGTGCCAACCCATCACAGGGCACACACACACTCTCATTCACTCACGCAATCAAACACTACGGACAATTTTCCAGAGATGCCAATCAACCTACCATGCATGTCTTTGGACCGGTGGAGGAAACCGGAGTACCCGGAGGAAACCCCCAAGGCACGGGGAGAACATGCAAACTCCACACACACAAGGCGGAGGCGGGAATCGAACCCCCAACCCTGGAGGTGTGAGGCGAACGTGCTAACCACTAAGCCACCGTGCCCCCAACTTGATGCCTACAGAAGGAATTTTTTTCTTTTCTTTTTTCTTTTTGCATCATCCTGTATGAACTCTTGAGACCGTTGCTTGCCTGCCTGAAATCAAAAACCATGCCACAGTTTATTGCAAACACTAAATGAATCTCTTGACCTGTATTTCCATGTTTTGGCTGATTAGATAACTGCATGAACAAGCATCTGTGTTCTTAATGAAGAATTTGCCATGTGGATCGTACACTTGACATCCACTTTATTAGGAACACCTGTACAACTGCCCATACATGCAATTATCTAATTAGCCAGTAATGTGCAATACATAATACAGATACAGCAGTGCAATACATAATACAGATGCAGATCAAAGTGGGGGAGCTACAGCAACACAAGACCAATTGAAGATTAAAGGAGGGTGAAAACAGCACTTTTTTTTTCAGTCTTTAACCGCTCGGTTTGAGTCCGATAGCCTTAGATTCTTGTCCTTGGCTGACAGGAGTGAAACCTGATATCATCTTAGTCTGTTGTAGATAAAGGTTATGAAGTGCTGTTCATTCTGAGATGCATTTCTGTTCATCACAATTATAAAGAGTTATTATTTGAGTTACGATACACTTCAGTCAGCTCAGACCAGTCTGATCATTCTCCTCTGATCTCTCTTCTGAATAAGGTGTTTCAGCCTCCAGTCTCTCTATTCGCAGGATGATTTTTGTATTCGCACCATTTTGTGTATGAATATCCTAGGGGATCATCACTTCCCATCTGGCATCTGGTCCCAACAACAGCTGTTTTGAACCGGATCTGGATGTTCTGCATTCAAAACCATTACAAATCTGTTATCTAATTTCTGCACTTGAAAATTATATTTTGAGAATAATGTGCTGCAGGAGCATTGGCCGGAATTAAATAACTCCAATATTGGAAATTCAAGCTCGAGATGAGGTTTTTTTTTCATAATTTTTTAAGAATGTGGGATCTGCGTAGGAATAATAAAATTAAATGCTAATTATTTACCATTGGGTACAATCTCTATTAAATACGATTACAGCGTAACTTCTGATGAACCTTATTAAACACGATATTTAGGCCATAATCTCAATGCATGCATGCTTAATGGGAAGCAATGTGAAGTGAAGTAATTGATTTGAATTGAATTAGACTACAGCAGAGGTTACTTTTGTACAATTGCTTTTTTTTTTCTTTAACCCAAGAGGGAAATATGACTCACTTTAATGAAACAAAATAAATAATTTTTTTTTCTGTCACATCAGTGTGACAGATCCTAGTGGTGGCTCAACATCTGGCAGTGTTACAATAGGGAGCAATTAAACTGACAAAGATCTGTGGATAAATGTGTTCTCTTTAAAATCTATACAAAGTTCTACTTTCCTCATACGTCCTATAGTCAGTGCTTGAGATATAGACCAGATGCTCTTTCAATCATGATGAGTGTGTTTATATTTAATCTAAATTACAGACAAGATATATGTCTACAAATGCTACAAAAGTTTTTTATCTGCTTTATATCATATCATGGTGACATTTGTAATCTAAAAGGTGCCCTTTATTCCAACAATTATTCCATCCACAAAAAAGTCTTCTCCTTAACACATCGTTTTGAACAGAATGTTTTTACGGTTTGGAAGGAATTGGACACATCTATCTTCTGGTAATTTCATGTACTTCTCTGGGACCGAAATTAAAAATTTAATTAAAGTTTGAGTCACGACTAAAAAGAATTTGTGACACAAAGAAACAGGGACCGACAATATTGTCAGCTGTTACTGTTCTTATAAGAGGAATAAAACTCTATTATCTTCAGTATGGACCATTTAGTAACAACCCTTCAAGGTTTTTTCCCCACTAAGTGTTTATTTGATATTTAGTGTATAAAAGAGGAAAATCAATCTTCAAAAAAATTTGGTTTCTCCAGCTAACTGAAGTGTCCCTAGGTTACTTTTCCTTTCATGTCAAGTCTAACTAATATTTCTTTTATCAAATGTCTTGCTTCTCAGTCGTTTTACTGGCAATGACTGGGGCAGTTAGAACACTGTTCTTTGAAAGTTTGTTCAAGGATGAAAAATCCTAACTTTGCCCACAGACTCAATTCTCACAACTACAAAATAACAAGCAAAGTGAAATTCTTTTCTTCACATATCCCAGCTTAGGAAGTTGGTGTCAGAGCACAGGGGCAGTTATTATACAGCAGCTCTAGAGCAGAGAGGGTTAAGGGCCTTGTTTACGGACCCAACAGTATCAGCTTGGCAGTACTAGGGCTTAAATCCCCATCCTTCCATTTAAAAACCAATAGCCTTAACCACCTGACCCACCTCTGCCCTCTTTTCAGTTAAATTAGATTTTTATACTAGAATTCATTTGTTTGTTTTAGTCTTGTTTTGTATTTAGTTGCTCAGTGTTAGTGTTTTCCTGTGTCTGTTGATTTTGTTACTTTATTAATAAAACCCCTGGTCTGTCTTTTGCTATCACTGCATTTGGGTCTGGGTTTTGCCCCTGCTGAAGGCACCCCTTTTACTGACATAAACACTTTCCAACAACCGCACTTTCACATATTGAACATATTGCAGGTCTTGTAGTACTTGTAATAATAAGCTTGTTACGAACATAGTTAATATGTCTAGCGCTACCGACTGTATTAGTGTGTGACATTTGCAAAGAATCCGCTGCAGGACCACCTACTGGAAAGAAAGTCTTAGACACTGATAATTACCAACGTTGTTGACTTTGTTACTGAAGAATCCAACTTTATTTCGAATAAAAGTTCATTGTTTGAGAATGAACGAACACTCAAAAACGCTGATGTATGTCTTTCAGACATATATACAGATATTTTACAGACAGTCATATCAAATACATAGGAGAGCTGCTAATAATCACGGAGGTCATGGAGGGAGATGTGGAGGATACAGCATTTACATTACAACACCCAGAACCTCCACCTGCAAGAGTAATAGCATTGATCAAGCTTTGCCTTCCAAAGCCTGTTTAGATATCATCATTCTAGGATTCAGGCTTCAATTGGAAGAAGCATGAAGAGGAAAAATTTTAGTTTTTCACTAATTGATTGCAATAATGTTCATTCTTTTGAGAAATACGGATAAAAATGGGAATGTGATATACAGTGTCTGAGGTACATTTATTTGTAAATGTGTATTTGTTTTTCCAGATTTTTTTTTTTTTTTTTTCGAGGATAAGGGCTTAGCCCTGCTAGTCCATTTACAACAGCTAGCCCTGTCATGCATGTTCAGGTTTCCAGGACGGTTTTAATAGGCCAGAATAATGTGTTTTTTTTTATTTTATTTATTTTTTATTTTATAACTAATTTATAGTGGGAGCCAGAGTAAGAGTAATTCATAGTAATTCATAGTAATCTGATTTTGTATTTAACAACACAGATTTTTCAGTGCAGCACATCAAAATGTAAACGTTGTACTGTCATTCCAGTATATTTACTTGCATTTAACTGACCTGCATAATTTTTATAAAGACGAACGGCTCCATTTTTAATTATTTCTGTCATTGTTATTTGGTGAATTTTATTACTCACACAGTGTTATTTTCATTTTGCTGAAGTCATTCCTCTTGAGATTCAATCTGACTCGGTTTAGTGAAGTGTTATTTATTTGCAGAATTAGTATTGGCTGGAAACAGAATAATAATTGTCTTTATTCTTTCCCATCCTTTTGCCTCTAAAGCCTCTAAAGATTATAAATCACACTTACTACACATGAGTTAATGCCAAACCTGACTTTTCATTTCTGGATGCTCATTTTTTCTCAGTAACTTCTTCGTAAGGTTTTCACCAGACAAGGAGACACCTGTGCAAGCCATGAAAAAGAAAATCAGAGGTTGTGTTTTAGTAATGAGAACATTTTCCAGTGTGAAGTGAGGAAAAACTGCTTTACACCTAAGGTCTGAAATGATAATGACTATACTCTTCTCTCTTCACACATTATAAAGGTTTCAGTCTTCAACAGGAGAACATACATAACAGGGTGCAAATTATAAGGGTTTGGTAGCATCTCACTCACTCACTCTCACTCATTTTCTACCGCTTATCCGAACTACCTCGGGTCACGGGGAGCCTGTGCCTACAGTATCTCAGGTGTCATCGGGCATTAAGGCAGGATACACCCTGGACGGAGTGCGGTTTGGTAGCATCTGACCCAGAAAAAAGACTTAACCCTCCACAGAAAGAAAAACGTTGGAAAAGGAAAGCACAAGTATCCAAGGGTTTTGTGAATTAGATGGCCTGCTTAGCCGTGTAATTGAAAAGAAACCGTGTTAACTGCCATTATGAATTAATTCATTTTTCACACAGTTCACTCCATATAGTTAAGTTTACCTGTGTAGTGTGGCTTGAACATAATTACTGAATAAGTACCTATTTTCTTTCCTATTAACTAAGCACTAGCTGGATAAAATTTTACTTCAAGTGAATAAAACTTTATACTGAATTATAATACACCTAACACCTAACATCTAACACTCCATTCCATTCAGCGTAAAGCAACAGTCATTAGCTAACTACACAAACTGTTCATCTGAAGGTGCTTCTGTGGCATGATGGCTTAGTGGTTAACTTCCCACCTCCTCCCTGTGTATGGAGTTTGCATGTTCTCCCTGTGCATTAGGAGTCTCCAGGTATTCCCCCCGTCTAAAGACATGTGTTTTAGGATGATTGACATTGTCTGTAGTGTGTGAAGGTTTCTGGGACCTAGGATGGATGGTTGGATAAATGGATGGATGGATGGATACTGTAAGTACAAAATATTTGTACGTTTTTCATCACTTCTAGTTGTAGTTAGGATGTTTTGATATAGATATTGTGATATAATAACATCATGTAATCATTATCTTCAGAGTTCGAAAGTTCATTTAGGTTTTGTAAATTGTAAGGCACTGGATGTTGAAAATATTGGTTCTTGATTATCAATATTTCAGTAAATTTGTGTGTGAATAATTTAGCAAGGCCAAACCAACCTAAAAAATTCCAGAGTCAACTATATGGTGAGTAATGCTTGGTCATTTACCATTTATTACTCACCATATAGTTGACTCATCTGTAGTGATGCCAACACATTAAAGGTAAAAATTGAGAGAACTGAAAACAACAAAATGATGAGAAAATTACAAAAATTTGATAAAAGAGTGTGTCTTATGTGCGATATGTGTTAAATCTTCCAATAATGCAGCTCAGCCATTGCAGCTTCCATATACACACAACCTGCTACTTTTATTGCTTTTTTATTGTCTTAACTAAATATCTAGACTTATTTTTGCTTATTTATGGATTTGTTCTGAATTGCTTTCTTTCAAAAATCTGTAATATTAAACAAATGAGTGTCACGAAATTGTTATTAAATATGTGGTGCAATAGAAACAAACACACTATTTAAACTTTCAGCATAATCTCAACAGAAAATTGCAATAACTCATTCTAATTTTCCAATCTGAAGCCTTTTCACATCTGTTCACATCTGTCAGCAGCTAGGATACAAATGTTTTTTAAGTTTTGTGGGAGGTTTTCTGAGCTACTCAGATTTTCATGAATACCTACTTTCTTATATAAAAAACTCCTGTGAACAATTTATTTTTCATATCCAGCTCAAAACATGAGAAAAAACACATACTTTTTGTAAAAATATTTTCCTTTCCAAACTTTACAAAACCTCAGCAAATTGATCCATTGTGAAGATGCTTCAAGAATTAAGGTATGATTCCTTTGCCATATCACCCAAGCTTATTTTAAAAAAACCTACAAATAACTGCCCTGGACCTCCTAATTTTGCCCACAGACTCAATTCCCACAACTGCTTTGTGTCTCAGTTTGGTTTTAAACTCTTGTTTTGTCTTGTTTTTAAATTTGTCCTTGTTTTGTTATTGGTTTATTCCAGTTTTTTTTCAACTGGGACCTGTTCAATGTCTTTCCTAAACGGATTTAACAGCTGATTTCATTGTTATGTACCCAGGTGTGAAATTTACCTAGAAAACATTTCCTATGCTTGATTGCTCCGTCGGCTTTTTTAATTTTTGTGTGTGTGTGTATATATATTGCCTGTTTTCCCATTAACACTGTTGGTATTTATATAGATTTTTTTTGCCTGTTTTCCCATTAACACAATCTGGATATCTAAAGCAACCTGTTTCTGGCTTGCTGCTTGTTTTGGATTACGCCTTGGATTATATACTGTGTCTAAATCTTCAAGAAGCGTTCTTGTTGCTTGTTTCATAAGCCACAATTAGAACAGATAATCTCTGTAAAATTACTTTAGTCTCTCATTTTTGTCCCATGAGGAAGGTTGATTTGTTCCCTTTCTATCTCTCCTTGATAGATTTTATCCCTGTGTCACTCACAAATACTCTTTCTAATCCTCATTAGAACACCTCATTAGATCAAATCTAATTAGAACACATCTTTGGTTTAATCTTTTTAGATTGTATTATAACGTGACTGTATTAAGCTAGAACAAGGACCCCAATGTCATCATTTGCAAATGTTAATATAAAATATTCAATGCTGGTGTGCATACATTTATGGAAAATGATACAGAATTTAAGATAGAAATTATGACAAGGAATACATGTTCAGCACAGACAGTCAAAGATAAGTAACATGCGACTTTCTGGTCAATGCAAAGCCACATGAGTTAGCACAGGCGGTACACAGGCATCAGGGCACCATTTAGCTGATTACTTCTAACTAAAAAAGGTTGATCACATGAGAGGCACTGATACTTTAAACAGATAGCATTAAATTATTTTAATTGCTTAAATGTTTATGCCATTTCTAATAAAGCTTTTAAGTGATACAAATTAGCAGAATGTGAATACAACCACAAATTTTTAGAATCAAAGATCACAAACACAAACAGATTGTAGACAAAAAGACAAGCTTGTTATGAAGGCTTTTGTGAACATTGACTCGAGTTTGGCTTCTCCACACCAGATTTGTCCCTTTCTTGATTACTTTCTTTTGATCACTAGCACACACACTTCCAATTTAAAGCCAGTGACCTGAAACTCAGAGACCAGCATAGGCTGTTACTGTTATATCTGAAAAAATCCTCAATATTCATCATTCATTCATTCATTCATTCATCTTCTACCGCTTATCCAAACTACCTTGGGTCACGGGGAGCCTGTGCCTATCTCAGGCGTCATCGGGCATCAAGGCAGAATACACCCTGGACGGCGTGCCAACCCATCGCAGGGCACACACACACACACTCTCATTCACTCACACAATCACACACTACGGACAATTTTCCAGAGATGCCAATCAACCTACCATGCATGTCTTTGGACCGGGGGAGGAAACCGGAGTACCCGGAGGAAACCCCCGAGGCACGGGGAGAACATGCAAACTCCACACACACAAGGCGGAGGCGGGAATCGAACCCCGACCCTGGAGGTGTGAGGCAAACGTGCTAACTACTAAGCCACTGTGTCCCCCAATATTCATCATAACAAATAATATTTCATCATTATCTTTCATATATTGCACTAATCATTTAAATAGGCTCTTCGGTAAAGCCTCCAGTGCTTAATGAATTTTGATGACGAATCGTTCTTGTTTGTCTTTCTGAGAAATTGATGAAGACTGCGGAAAAAAGAAAAACTTAAAAAAGAGTACCTCTTTTTTTACGAAAATAAAATTCAGTTAGCCTGAATGGTAATAATTCAAAGAAGTCAAGCGCTCATGTTGTTTTTAAAGTTAATATCTATTGAATGTGTAATTCCAGATTTTTTTTTTTTGTGTTATTAACTCTCTAAATTTTAACCTACATTTGTCACATTGACATTGACAAAGAGCAGTGAAAGTGCTAAAGGATATCTAAGAATCATGCTAATTATCCAATCTGCTCGTGTATGTGTATATGTATATGTATATGTATATAAACAAGGATACAGTTTTAATTACTGGACTGTAAACATTTACTGGGGTAGGTGGAGTCCCCTAAATTACTGTAATGACCGTGGATATGGTGTGGAGTTACGCAGCATGGGATTATTCACTACAGAATGACAAAGGGTTGCTAGAGTATGAAGCAGGAAGCCGTAATGTCTGGTTCAATAATAGCAGGAAATGACATTGGGGAGAATTAGTGTTTGTTAGGGGATTGTGGGTGTAGTGGGAACGTGTGCCAGATTAGTCATTCAACTCTGGGTTTAATTGTTCCGTTCCTATAAACGATAACAGAGTAAAGTGATTTTTAAGATGAGCAGATATTAAACAGAGGGGGCACGGTGGCTTAGTGGTTAGCACATTTGCCTCACACCTCCAGGGTTAGGGGTTCGATTCCCGCCTCCGCCTTGTGTGTGTGGAGTTTGCATGTTCTCCCCGTGCCTCGGGGGTTTCCTCCGGGTACTCCGGTTTCCTCCCCCGGTCCAAAGACATGCTTGGTAGGTTGATTGGCATCTCTGGAAAATTGTCCGTAGTGTGTGATTGCGTGAGTGAATGAGTGTGTGTGTGTGTGTGTGTGTGCCGTGATGGGTTGGCACTCCGTCCAGGGTGTATCCTGCCTTGATGCCCGATGACGCCTGAGATAGGCACAGGCTCCCCGTGACCCGAGGTAGTTCGGATAAGCGGTAGAAAATGAGAGAGAGAGGGAGAGATATTAAACAGAGCTCTGATACTATTGTATTATGTATTAAATGGTTTTACAGAACAAGAGCATACTGAGCATACATTTATGTTGAACTTTATTCCTCTGGCTAAATTCTCGATTAAGACTGGACACTAGGTGTTGGGTCATTTCCAGTAACAGTAGCTTTGATAAAAGTTCCAGTTACAAGACAAATCATAGGTTTCTATTCATGTGCTTGTTATAACATTTACACATACTAGCTCTCAAACTAGCTCACAATGATTTGACAGTTGGACAAGTCAACATTCCCGTTAGAGATGTATCCGGTATCTGGAACTGGTCTCCTGTCTTCCTTTTCTACTTTATTTGGCATCCTTTCATATTTTAAGTCAGAACTTACAGTTTGACATGTCTCTGATGATGTCGCTAACACTACTGTAGTAACAGTTTCCTCTCTCTTGAAGCACTAATTCCTCAGTCATGAAGACTTTCTTGTGGCAAGTTTTTTCTTACTAAGTTCAAGAAAAAAAGAAAGAAAGGCTGGATTTTCAACTCTTACTAACTTGTCCTTATCCTGTTTCTATACTTATGTAAAGCTTCTTTGAGACAATGCGAATTGTTAAAAGCGCTATACAAATAAATTGATTTGAATTTGAATTATTTTAATAAAAATGTGTAATCATTGTTTTCATTTAATTAAATATTCTTTTTGAAGTGTTGAAACAGGAAACTTTTTTCTACAACACACTACGTCAGTTTTTTCTCTTTTCCATATTAAACACTACTGTAAGTGTATGGAAATGTTTTTGTGTTTTTTCTTTTTCATCTGTATGCCTCATCTTGACATGTTTTGTTAGAGCCCAGAGTCACTGAATACAGTTTAATGATTAAAATTGGGTTAGATGGCAAAATTGGTTGATTATTATTTTTTTTTTTTTTGAATGAACAAAGGACATGTGATTTGAACAACAGCCCTAAGGTGAAGGATTTGTTCCATTTCTTTATTCTCTTTTCTAGCTGTAGGTGGATCATTACTGAAACTGTGTGCTTTTCTTCTAATTATCAGTGAAAGGGAACTTTTCTCAGCTCATATCACATTATGTTTTTTTTTTCTAGCCACATCAGTGTGCAGCACTGTAATCAGTCTCAAACTGTGTGTGTGTGTGTGTGTGTGTGTGTGTGTGTGTGTGTGTGTGTGTGTGTGTGTGTGTGTGTGTTTGTGTGTGTGTGTGTGTGTGTGATCCTTTAATAGGCTCATGTGCGGTATCTGTTAGCTCACTGACATGTTTTGAGTGAGGACCTAGGAGACAGGTGAGACAGGTCAAGACACTAGTATAGATTAGAACTATAGCTTAATTTTATTCAGACGTTCAGATTCTTTCACACATTCTCTATAATCCCAGAAGAAAAACTAAAAGATCTTTTCTTCTTTCTCACACATAGAAAGTTGTTGATTTTGAACTTGACAACATTTTATTCTGAAATTTCAATAATAAGACACAGCTTCACTTAGAATTTTAATTCAATTTATTGGATATTCTCTTAACTATGGGCCTGACTTCTAGGAATAAGTATCAGGGATATAACCAAAAACAAATGCATTAGAGGATAGGCATTCACACGCTTTTCTGTCAATTGCAGTGACTGTAGTCAATTGAGGGCATCTGTGTGTTCATGCATGTGTAAGGGAACAGCTTGGGAAGAAAATGAGGTAAGGAAAGATAAGGTATTGCCATTGTACTGTATGCAATGCGACAAACTTTTGTGCGGCAACTCTCAGACAGCAACAAAACTTTAGCTCATTAAAAACAACACTCTGAAATGAAACATAACACTCTTATAAATGAAGGAAAAAAATCTACTGGTGTTACTGAAGTTGAGATATTTCCTCTGTTTTCCAGTGTTTCCAGTGGTTCAAGGACCAAAGTAGTGGGGCTTATGTATAAGAAAAAATAATAATGCCATTGTGTTATAACCAGAGAGAGAGAGAGAAAATTGTTGTGTGCTGTGATCTCATTCCTGAAAATGAGACCACTGTTTATGGCAATGACTATACACTTAAAAGTGTATGATATAAGAGTGAAGGGAAATAAAAATGAAGCATCAATGTAAACAAATATCAAATATTGTGCTTGATCCAACTATTTCTCTTTACTCAGCATGATCCATATGCATATAATTAATACACTTTACGAGGCTCTAGTCATGCCTACGGTGTTGTCCGTGTTACATTTGCTCTCAGCAGGAGCACACTGAGACTTTGAGCTGCCTGATTAACTCTGGCTTCTGCACTCGGTGGGTGTGTGAAGCGTGTGTATTCCTGTGTGGGGCTCTGATAATTTAGCAGCCAATTCTAATTTCACTCTGTCTCTGTCTCTCACTCTCTCACTCTCTCACTCTCTCTCTCTCTCTCTCTCACACACACACAAACACACACACCCACACACGAAAACACACAAACCTACACACATACGCAGCTTGAAATGATACATTTTCGTGTCTGTATTTGAATGGGTTTATTTAAGCTTTCCAACTTAATCAATAGTACTTGCAATTCTATTATAAAGTCATAAGAGTGAATTGACTCTTCATTATTTCACCATTATGTTATATTTCTCTGATATTTGAGAATAGATCATTGCTCCTATGACATATTTAATACAAAGACAAAGTATAAAGTGTTGTATACTTATCTAAAATAGATCTTTTCTCTCTAGATTCTCTTTTATTCACAAAGAACAAAGGATTTTCTACAGTGAGTGTATACATGTACAGTTCAGTGTCCTATATTCAACAAATATACTTATTTTTATTTAGTCCATAGATCACACTGATGACACATGCAGCTATTACTATCTTTTCATTTCCCCAACGTGATTATGAGCCCTCATTTCCTAGCATCATGATGACTTTAAGAAGATCCCTACGCTGATCTGGGCATGGATCTCTCTCCACTAACACGTGCACTCATTCATGACGTGTTATTGTATTGCAGAAGGCCACAGATACTTGGCTGGACTGAATTGTGCAGTGATGACATCTAGTTATTCACTGAAAATTGCCTGTTGATATTTGTAGCTTTGGTGAAATGTGTCTGAGCTGCACGTGTCCTTGAGCAGAGCTTTCACAAGCTTTTCTGTATGTCTCTTTGGCTCTTGGATGCCCCCTGTTGGACAAATGAGTTACAGACATCTTTTTTCTTTCTATCTTGCTTCATTTCAGTTTACGGGGGAAAAACCTATCTAATGTTTAGGCATTTAATATCATATTATTTTATATTTTAACCAACCTGTGACACATTTAAATTAATTTGCATTCATCTCCTCATCCTTGACAACCTTGATGTTAAACTGGGGCTTTCTATCTATCTATCTATCTATCTATCTATCTATCTATATATATATATATATATATATATATATATATATATATATATATATATATATATATATATATATATAGTTTCGAAAGCAAGATCAATGCCCCAGTTTGACATCAGAATCTATAAGATATGGGGATTATTTGAAACACTCATCCAAATATCCTCCCGAGCCTCTCCGTTTTAGCCACCAGACTACAGCAGTGCTTGCCTGATTGCAACAGGCTGAACATACATTTACTGGGGTAAGTGGAGTCCTCAGTAAATACCTGATCCTGGTCCAGACTGTAGCGTGGCCTGGGGAACACTACAACACTGTGAATGGTACACCAGTACAACTATACAGGGTACAACACACACATTCACACATTCATTCAAAACTAGGAACACTTTTTTAGCAGAGCCAATCTAAACCTAGTTTTGGGGAGATGAGTGGCAAACCCGCACAAACACAGCGAGGACATGCACAGAATCCCCACATAGATAGTAACCTGAGGTCAGGATTGATCCAGGGACTCTGGAGCATTGAGGCAGCAATTATTCCTGTTGCACAACCATGCCTTTGTGGCATTGGAGTCTCAGCAGTAAATGGCTCTGGGTTACTGATAAGAAAGTGAGCTATTCAATCCCCAGTTCTGCCTACTGTAACAGTGAGCCTTTAAGCAAGGTCCTTATCACTCTCAGCTGTGCTATACTAGACTGTTATACTGTATGTAACAAGGTCCTATGAGCTGTAACCCTTTAGATTATTTCCCTTCAGTAAACAACTTTACCCTAAAGGGATGATGGGTTATGAAGCCAGTTACAAAAAACTGCTAATTGTTGAAGGACAATAAAACTTGATTTTAGGATAATTAGGATTTTGGACACTCCAGGACTGTATCCCAACATATATTTAAGTGTCTTGGCTCCATTTCTCAGTAGATCGGTGTGTGTGTGTGTGTGTGTGTGTGTGTGTGTGAGAGAGAGAGAGAGAGAGAGAGAGAGAGAGAGAGAGAGAGAGAGAGAGAAAATCCAGCTGATGATAAGTGATAAAAAAAAATTAAGACAATTATGAAATCAAAAACACAGAGATCCAAAGAATGTGAAATTACGCTTTGTTACTGTGACACATTAAGACTTTATAAACATACACTCAGAATCAAAAAGCCCAATATACACATAAACAACTGACACTAATCAAGGCATCCGAATTGGAAACACAAAATGGAGACATATGGGTCAGCCACTTCAAATCAATTTATACTCCAAATAACAATAACAACAAAACAAAAAAGAAAACACTATCATTAAAAATTAAACACATTAGAATTACTGAGCAGTTTTTTTTTAATGAAAATTAGTCACTTTTAAACCCAAAAAAGCAAGTGGACCGGATGGCATACTTAATGAGATGATTAAATTTACAAGTAAAAAATTTCATTTAGCTATTCTTAAATTATTCAACATGAGTCTGAGTGTAGGTTATTTTCCTGACATCTGGACTCAAGGTCTTATAACACCTATTTTCAAAAGAAGAGATAAATTCGACCCTAATGGTTACCGAGGCATCTGTGTGAACAGTTACCTGGGGAAGGTTTTATGCAGCATCATTAATTCGAGACTTATAGACTTCCTTATGAAACACACTGTCTTGAGAAAAAATCAAATTGGATTCATACCAAATCACAGCACCAGCAATCATATTTACATCCTACACACCCTAATTGACCGCCATGTTAACCAAAACAAGAACAAAATATTTGCATGTTTCATAGTTTTCCAAAAGGTTTTTGATTCTATTTGGCACAAAGGTTTATTCTATAAAATTCTTCAAAGTGGTGTAGGGGTGAAACCTATGATATTATCAAATCCATGTACACAAACAAGAAGTGCAGAATTAAAATCAGCAACAAAAGAACACGATTCACAAAGTGTGTAGTGAGACATGGTTGCTGCCTAAGCACAAAACTGTTCAACATATTAATTAATTGGTCTCCATATTAGACGACTCAGCAGCACCCAGACTGACTCTATAAGACTCAGAGGTCAGATTCCTGCTGTATGCAGATGACCTGGTCCTGCTGTCTCCCAGTGTTCAGGGTCTACAGCAGAACCTAGACCTGCTGCAGCAGTACTGACAGACCTGGGACCTGCCATTCAACCTCAAACAGTCCAAAACTATCACCTTTCACAAAAGATGCAGAAGTCAGGGAAACACACCACACTTCACCATATGAACACACAAAATAGAACATTGTAATGAGTACAATTACTTAGGACTGAAAATTTGTTCCACAGGAAATTGCAGTCCAGCAGTGAATGAGCTGACAGAGAAAGACTGAACCACACTGACAGTACAAACTAAGCGCACACACACTGGCCATAGAGATGGGCTGCTATAAAGGGTTATGGCTCCCTATAGAGCAGAGAGTGTGCACACAGTGCAATGACTACACAGCAGAGACAGAGCTGCACTTCCAAACGAAGTGTAAAAAATGTAATCATATAATATGTACATATTCACTCATCTCTCTCTCTCTCACTTATTTTCTATCGCTTATCTGAACTACCTCGGGTCACGGGGAGCCTGTGCCTATCTCAGGCGTCATTGGGCATCAAGGCAGGACACACCCTGGACGGCGTGCCAACCCATCGCAGGGCACACACCCACTCTCATTCACTCACGCAATCACACACTACGGACAATTTTCCAGAGATGCCAATCAACCTACCATGCATGTCTTTGGACCGGGGGAGGAAACTGAAGTACCCGGAGGAAACCCCCGAGTCACGGGGAGAACATGCAAACTCCACACACACAAGGCGGAGGTGGGAATCGAACCCCCAACCCTGGAGGTGTGAGGCGAACGTGCTAACCACTAAACCACCGTGTCCCCCTATATATATCTGTCACAACCTGAAGGACAGTGAGTATCACACCCAAACACACACACACACACACACTCACGCATGCACACCCACACACACACAGCAATGTTTGTTAAGATTACTATAATTATTATTACTAGGGCTATATATATATTAATCTATATATTCCTATGCATACCAATTTTATTTTGGGGAACATGTGTATGTGATGTGTATGTGTTGAACACATAACATAACTAGAAAAGTCATAATGCAGTTCTCCTCATTGTACCATGTGTTTTAATATGTCAGGTCTATATTATAGTTATTGTAATTATCTATCTATCTATCTATCTATCTATCTATCTATCTATCTATCTATCTATCTATCTATCTGCTTTTTTGCATTATAGCAACTTGTATGTATACAAGTGAACATGTCACCTGAGTAATTTCTAATTTATCCTCCAGTCTTTCTGAAAATGTTAATTATGTTTAAATGTAAATTAAATGAAAGTTCTCTCTCTCTCTCTCTCTCTCTCTCTCTCTCTCTCTCTTTCTCTCTCTCTCTCTCTCTCTCTCTCTCTATCTATCTATCTATCTATCTATCAATTTATCTTTCTTTCTATCTGTCTTGTGCATTATAGTATGTATACAAGTGAATGTCACCTGAGTAATTTCTAATTTCTCCTCCAGTCTCTCTAAAAAAATGTAATTATGTTTAAATGTAAATTAAAGTTTATTAAGTTATTAAAAGTTTAAATGTAAATTAAATTAAAAGTAAAATAATCTCTCTCTCTCTCTCTCTCTCTCTCTCTCTCTCTCTCTCTCTCTTCCTCTGTGTGTGTGTGTGTGTGTGTGTGTGTGTGTGTGTGTGTGTGTGTGTGTGTGTGTATAATCACCCTGCTGCTATTTAAAACTCTGACATTAGATGGCAGTATAAATTTACCCAAACCCTTCAGTCACTACATGTCAAACAAAGGAAATGGTAACATTACGTCATTTTCTATTCTTTTTGGAGTCTGTTGTGAGATTATAGAAAGTTTTTTTGGTGTGCACTTCTGGGGATTATTTTATGCACAATATCAGTAGTTGCATTTTTAAATGTTATCGCATGGAAAAGGAATGACGTAATATTTATCTGATACGTGACATCTGTGACGTGTCTGTGCCAGCTTCAGTATTTATAGAGTCTTGGGCACTATTTTCTGTAATTTCTCTGTTTCACCAAAGAACATAAGAACATTAATACATCATTTGAAGAATTTCCTTCTCAAGGCTCCACTTTTTCAGCATGTTATTGCCAATTTTCTTCACTAATAGAAGTAATAGAAGAAGGAGAAAAAAAAGTGGCATCTCTGCAGAAGGCACAATAAACTGCACTGATGTCTGTAACCATAAGAACATTATGAATAGTGAAATGAGAAGCTAAACCACTCACTAACTCCATACTTTAACCTGCACAACAGGAGAAAGTGCTTTTTTGTTGTTGTTGTTGACTTTCTTTATAATAACACTATCAAAAAACCACATCACACCTCCCACGCAAACCTGTGTTCTTTATCCTGCTCCCTCAAAGGTCATCAGACAGATAAGAATTGTAGGTATATTCTGAGTTATAAACGATTAAACTCAATCATTTACAAATGAGATAATAATAAAACAAAAAAAAATGTACAGACAGGATTCCCTAATCATGGTGCAGTTCCCGTTCATATCTCACTGCGTAAAGTTAAGAAGAAAACTCTTTTCCAACTTTGTGTTTTATTTTATTTATTTTATTTGTGTATAGGATTTTAACATATCTTGCATTACTAATTATGCATTATGTATTGTAGAGAGCACACAATGCTTTCTGTGTTTTTAACATGCCGACACCTCAAACTCTGCAAACTTTGTGTAGGCGGTGTGTTTGTGTGTTCGTGTGTGTGTGTGTGTGTGCGAGCGTGCGTGCGTGCGTGCGTGTGTGTGTGTGTGTGTGTTCAAGTGAGTGGGCAACTTTCCAACAAGATGCGGTATGATGAAATATGCTGTGATGACATACTGTATCTCTTTAAACGAAACATTATGACATTATTACAAAAGCTATGCACTAAGAACAACCGAACAACTCATATGCAATGATGCAAACGATAAGGACATTATAAAGCTGTTTAAAACCCCATTTGAATGTTGTTTGCTTAGCAATAAGAATGATCATTCCAGACAGGATTCTGCATAAATAAATGAATAACTAACTGTAACCTCAGATCTGTCTAAGAAGTAACTCCAGAGCAGAAATGATGTCCATCTGCCTCTTAGCAATTTCTAACAACCCACACACTGCTATTAAAGGTTTTAATGTTCAATTTGTTAGTTTGTGAGCATGTCTCAGGAAATTAATACCACAGGAAATGTGATATTGATGTTTTCGCATGCATATGTGAACTTTTGCGTTTTTACGCCCACATGCGTCAAACAAAAACATTCTCCGTGTCTGTAAATTCCCTGACGCGCGGTTGTGATAAGAAAGCGCCAGGTTTGCACGTTTTAGTCTGGTTTTAACAGTAAAGAAAGTGCTGATACACCTTGCGTTGTGTTTTTCCCACTCTGGTACTATTCCCATGGTGAAATATTCACTATCGTTGCTTTGGGTTAACTGTGAAGCGTCATTACGCACAAACACTCATATAGTAAATTATTCCTCTGGATGTCATCATGCACAGTTCTGAATTTGCATTGACTTCCACGTAACGTCAGTTAAAATGAGTACATGTCCTCCTTCTTATGTCATAGGTCACAACTGCTAGTACTATTTTTTTTCAAGATTTATTTTTAAATAACCAGAAAATTCAAGAAACATTTATTTATTTTGTAGTCACACAGAAATGATTAGAAATATTCACACAACAAACATGGAAATGATATACTAAATATTCTTTACTTTTTCTTTTTATTATGCTACAAATTAGCCAAAAATATTTTATTCATTAATAAGCTGAACATCATTATTTGTCTCAGTTTACAATTTCGCTGAACGTAACAGATCAAGTTAGCTTCTGTTATCACTTATGTTACAGCAACTCTAAACAGTCGTTCCTTCACCAGACTCTCTTCTTACTGAAAGAAAAAACAACCGTATCATTTTAGAATCATAAGAAACTGTCCTGTGACAGTACACTTGCTTCATACTTGCTCTGACACTGGAGACTCCTTCCATAAATATCAAAATACATAAAGAAACCTTATCCACACCATTTCAACCATTATTTTTTAATTTCTTTTTTTTAATAAAAAAACAATTTTTTTTATCGGTTGATTATTAAATTTTGATTATGTCCAGTATTTATCATACATCTCTGTAAATGAATTGTTACCATAGAAACAATAATATATTGAAGGAAGCATACTATAATTATCTGTGTATATATTACAAATGATATATGATATGAACCTGTGATTTGAATTACAGACTGCAATAATGTCAGAGACACTGTCATAGAAAATTAATTAACAATCATAATATAAAAATCAATACTGCTGTGACCTTATAGAACTTATAATTATCATAGAATTACTATGATTTCTACTTGATTATTATTATTATTATTTGATAAATGCTAAAAAAATAAATCAGAAATATTCCCTCTAGCCTAACAAACCGAAGAAAAGCTGTGTTATAGCTGTTAAAAAAAATTCTTATCAGTAACTGCATTATAAATTCATGCTGCAGGTTTCAACCATCATGCAGCGATTCCTATCAATAAATTAGTTATCTGGCTGATATAATTGAATTTGAATAGGTGTATAAGTGTGTGGGTGGCTTTTTTTTGCACAGTGTGGAATGAAACCAAGGTCTTTATAACTGCTGCAGAATACAGCTGTCTGTGCTGGTCTTACCAGATTCAGGTAGGTGTGAGATTTTATTCTCAGAACTTAAAAAGTACAGAGTGTTTACTCCAGATCTTCAGTTGTATAAATGTAACAAAGTTAGTAGAAAGATTATCTTTGACTGATGCTCAATCATGAATGCATTAAACTCCCAGGACTCATCAGCAGGTGGTGTTGGTATCAGTGTAGTTATTGAATATGATAGAGAAGTATTTCTGTCTTATGATGTATGATGAATAAGTGACTCTGGAAAGATAGCAGGAACCATTTAGAGATAAACGGTGGTGCATGATAATAATCTAGCAATATAATTTGAGCAAGAGGACAGATGAAGAAGTTGTTCAGCTGAAAAAAAAAAAGAAAAAAGCAATACGGGACAGAACATTTAATCAGCATATAAAAGTTAAACTATACATTTTTAAACTTATGTAAAGTGGCCATAGATAAAAAAAATTCCAGAATTCATGTAACCAAACTTTCTTTTCCTTCTCACTGGGTTTGGAACAAATTTTACACCTTTATTAACATTTTACTTAATGCATGTGGTATACCTTTAATATTTTCAGAGTAATTGTATGTAAATACTTAATAAGATACAAAATATGTCAATTTAATGGTTCCTATGGCAGTAAAAGTAAAGCATGGAAACATTTTTTCTGATAGTTTACATTTCACAACCTACTCAGTTAATGATTATTTATAAAGGTCAAAAGTTTCATATTAAAATAATCTAATCTATAGCTTATATTTAACTCTTCTAATCTCACCTTTAATAGTGACACTGTCACTAAAGTTTATTAGTTTACTAACCACATTTAATATCAGAGAGCAGAGTACATGTAGCCTGTCCTGCATTATTGTTTACAAAAATGGTGCAAAGCTGAAAGCTGTCTGAAAGCTGTCTGAAAGCTGTTAGATTATAAATGGTATAAAAACCTGTACCCAGAGACTCAGATTTAATACTGAGCTTGGGTTAATGTCTGTAAGGAGTTGTGCATGTTCTCTTCTTATTATTAATAATAATAATAATAATAATAATAATAATAATAATAATAATAATAATAATAATAATAATAATAATAATAGTAAAAATAGGAATAATAATAATAATAATAATAATAATAATAATAATAATAATAATAATAATGTTGTGTTTAACAGTCTGCATCAAAGTGTGCTGTTCATATGTATTTGTCTGCTCTTTTATACAGTGACACCATTTACTTTACATCTTCTATAGTCTTTTCATCTTTTATATAGTCACCATTACAGTGGCTGTCAAGAGAGAAGTGAACTTCAGTACCCATGAGCTCCTTGCGCGAGCACGACGTGTGTGCGTATGCGTGTGAACGTGCGAGCGCGTGTGCGCCCTCGCCTCTGTTGTATGCCGACTTTGTTGACGTCACTGCTGGAACTGCCCTGTCACGCGCTGTTAGTAAAAGTTGGGATAGAGTGAGACGCGGAGCGCGCGCGAGAAAGAGAGAGAGAGAGAGAGAGAGAGAGAGAGAGAGAGAGAGAGAGAGAGAGAGAGAGATTACAGTCTATAGCGCTCATTGCAAAGTTGTTTAGAAGAACAGCTGAACTCTGCATGAACATTCAACCTTGGATACAGACAGAAAGAGAAAGACAGAGAGAGAGCGAGAGAGAAGGAGAGAAAGAGAGAGAGAGAGCGCGCGCGCGCTTTCGAAAAACTTGACACTCGGTGTGTTTCCAAAATTCAGAAAGTTGAGCTGTTTTATTCTGTACTTCAGTAAATGTTGTGACAGTAAGGAGTGAGCCGGCGTGGATCGACGGGAGAGAAGCCGAGCTGTCAAAGCCGATGAGTAGTGCAGACTGCAGCGGGAATGAGGAGCTGGACTTCAGGCTGATCTTCGGTGAAGACGGTCAGCACCAGCCGCCGCCAGGCCCAGCAGGTTAGTACTGCACTTTCTCCCTCTACTTAACACACACACCTCCTTTTATCAGCTTTTATTTTATTCAAATGTATTTTATAGTGGTTCAGCTTTCCTCCAAAACACTGCTCTCACTGCTGAACCGGCGTGCGCTCCGGTTTGCCAGGGTTTTACGCGCGCACTAGTGAAGTGTTTGTGGGTTAATAGCGTTGTTATAAGACTCTTGGCTGTGTGTGTGTGTGTGTGTGTGTGTGTGTGTGTGTGTGTGTGTGTGTGTGTGTGTGTGTCTGGATAGCGTTACCATAAACCACACACTGACATATTAAATAATATGTCACGTCTTCAACATTGACACAGTGTTTAGATCAGTTGTGTCAGATCCACACAACTTGGCTAAAAGTTAACTGGACTTTTAAAGAGTTACTCTGCCAGCCAGGAAAGTGAACATTAAATCTACATGTTTAGTGACACGTGAGTTTTAGCTGGCACATAAAACACACAGTAGTAAATTATTCCTGTTCATTTAGTTTCACAGTTCATTTGGTGACAGATGTGTGATCCTGCACCTCATTGCATATTTGTTGCTGTGTTTATTTAATATACGTAAGCTCGTTTTTTTGTTCATGTTGTGAGCAGTAAATGCTCGAAATATTCTCTAAATATTCTGATGATCAGTGTGAGAATGTTACAGTAATGTTACTTTTCTCTGATTTGTTAGTTTGTTTGTTTAATGGCACAATTTTTGTTTATCTATTTTCTCTGAAGTTTTACATATTAGAATTCACCTTTAACTAGCAAATGATTAGTTGATCGACTGTAGATGATATTTCTAACAGCACACGCTGAAGTTAGTTTATTTCACCACAGCAATCTGATTTTTTTTAAAAAGTATTAAAGAACATACTTTTTTATCCATTTCTACTGTAGTTACAGTTTATGTTTTGGAGTCTCTGGGAAACAATTTATCATCACTTACGTTACAGGCGCTATAAACCTTCGTTGTACAGTGGTGCCTTTCTCTGTCTTCTTATTTTCATTTTGAAAAAAGTATTTATTTCTAAAATAAATCCAAAAAGAATTTGTTTCTATGTTTGTTTAGAAGTAGTTACTTTTTTTTTATGAGGATGTTCCAGAGGAAATGAATCTTACAGCATGTCCGTCGTTCATTCATTCAAAATATCACACTATCCTGGATATTATTTATTAGTAAATAAACAGTGAAATAGTTTCGATATATTATGAGATAATAATGTGTGTGTGTGTTTTTTTTAAATAATGTAAATAGTAAATTAATAAATACATTATTTGACAAGGAGAATATTATAAGTGAAAGTTGTTGGAGCTTGGGAGACGAGACCGGATTAAAGTATTTATTTAATGACCTTGTATCTATACGGATCATCCCAGCACTGAAACATTATAAAGCATAAAGGAAGTTCTGCAGGGCGTTTCCCTTCTCCTTCCAGCCTTTAATTGTATGTGGCATTAAATCACATGCAATATCAATATGCAGTATGCAAATCGGACTAAATAAACCAGATAAAGTGTGACATTGCAGTCCAGTTTGAGGCCAGTGCGTATTTCTGCAAACGTTATACTTATCCGTAAGTTTGTAATAACAGCTTTGAGGGAAATTCATCTCAGATAAATGTGTTTATTACCGTTATGGATTAGCCTTATTTATATTGTGTATGCACGTGAACATGTTACATGAGTAAATTTGTGTACTTTGTTTGTTTGTTGTCTTGAATTTGTGATATAATTAAATAGCATTTGTAAAATCCAACACAAATGTCTGTGAGTCCTCACATATGTGTCGAGAAGGAAACAAGTGTCTACAGTCAACCTGCCATGCTTTGGGTGCGTATGTGTGTGTCTGTGTGTGGGTGGACATGTCTGAATGTGTTTTGTATTTTTATTGTACTATTGAAGCCTGAGTGTAAACGCTCGTCTTGTATGCAAAGCATACTTTATGGATCGGCCAGCGTGCTGCAGCATGATGTAGATGATGGTTGGTCTTGATCGTGTGTAATTGCTAAAAAGTTTGTCACTAGCGAAGATACTAACGTGAAGTCGATCAGATGTGAGGATCATTCAGCTGTCATGGAGGAATACTCGCTTATGGTGTGATTAATACAAGGCAGAAAACAAGAATTTATAATATTTATCTGTAAAAAGAAAAACATTTCTTATACATTAATGAATTCTGGTTTATTTCATGCACAAACTGTGATTCATCATGAAGTTAAAAAAACACTGCAACTGATGCTTTTTAATTTCCGCTTGATCACCGTTACATACTTTCCTGCAGACTTTAAGGGCCTTGTGAGTTTTTGTCTTAAGTTTGCGGTGTTGAAATGAAATTCTGGAGAGTCTTTTACTGTTTAATAATAATAATAACAGTAATAATAATAAGTGGGATAATATGTCAGAAAAAAACAGTTTGGACCAAATCCTGCAAACTAAAGTAACAGCAGTGTGGAGGTTCTATTCAGATAAGCACACACACATGCACATACACACACATTTTTAGTGTAGCGCTGAATGACACGACATGACAGTACTGTTGAACGAGCCAGTCAGCACTCAGACCTGGGAAGTGTGTCTCATCCTTGTTGAAGCAGTTTTAGCTCCGGCTATAGTTTATATTTTTCCCCACAATGTGAACTCACGCCATGTTTATGTCCTACGTGAGATATGTGTGGCATTTACCTCATGTAGTGGATAATTACATGCTGCTACTTTCATACCGCTTGTGGTTAAGGTTGGAATTTATTTATTGCAAAGCAGATTAAGCACTCCTGTCTGTCAGCCACTGTGGAGGTGTTGAAAGGTCAACGTCAACATATGGGAGACAAAAACAAATGCACCGTATATATTTACCATGAAAGATACACTGCAGGATGTTCATACAGACTCGTATCAGGAATTGCATAGACTCTGTGTCGTTATTATATTGACTTAATTAAAAGCATTGCTTAAAAATATCAGTGTCATTATTAAACGTTTGTTTGAATATTTTTTGTGAAGTTATAAGACATTACATAAAAAAAGTTAGACATTTTTTTAGTGTGTTAAAGACTACACAAAGCACTTGAGTAGTAGCAAGTAGCATGCTAAATAGTGATGGCAACTAAAGTGTGGAATCATATGTGGTTTGGGACGTAGCCCCAGGATGCTTAGCACACTTTTTATTTATATTGTGAGCACCATGGTTAGCTAGACATTAGCTGGTCTTTTAGCTACCATCTGTTCTCTCGGTTTTCTCTCTCTCTCTCTCTCTCTCTCTCTCTCTCTCTCTCTCTCTCTCTCTCTCTCTCTCTCTCTCTGTCATTCTCTTATACTCTCTCAGCTGCAGTGCCTTTGCTTCCACCGATACCGCAGCATAACAGCGTTCGTTTTATGCTATCATAAGCAACACGTCGTCACGTAACTTGATGCTGAGTTCAAGGCAAAGATGCAACTTGTATTTGCAGTAGTCTTCTCAACTACCAGTTCTTTCCTCATACATGTAGTGACATCCGATCAACATGGCCTGAGTCTTACTTCGTTACTTTTAAATTAGTTTATACCCATATTGTCTTTAGAGCTTTTAACGGATAATACAGAGATAGTACTTACTTAAAACTGACTGTACAGTAATAATCTTTTATTCGAGGAGGTGAGCATCAACATTAGAGTTATCACTAATGTTTGCTGACTAGCTTGTTGCTAGCACTACTTGCTATCACTAGTAGGTACTCGCTACTTGCTGTTTACTTGCTCGTCAG
The DNA here is from genome assembly GCF_030014155.1 of Tachysurus vachellii. Classification (NCBI taxonomy): domain Eukaryota; kingdom Metazoa; phylum Chordata; class Actinopteri; order Siluriformes; family Bagridae; genus Tachysurus; species Tachysurus vachellii. The sequence continues at coordinate 12,589,710 of NC_083482.1, read as the reverse complement.
TCTATAATATTACATGAATGACATGACGTTTGCTATATGGTAGAACAGCACCATTAGGCACTTAATAGTGGGATTAAAATAACTTTTTATGAACTTTAAGTCCCTCTTTTGTGGTGCCATTTTTTTCTACCTCACACGTTGAACATCCTGAAGTGGGAAATTCCATTATTACAGCTTAAAAATATCCTCTGACACCTCAAAAGGCACCTCAAGCTCTTGTTGGAGGGAGAAATGTTTCACAGCATGCATTGTGCACCATACTGACATCTGTAAAGGGCTTTCCCTGAGGCTAAGTTAAACACAGCGACCTGGCTAACTGGAGCTAGTTTGGTTAAACATATTAAAAATAACAAAACAATAATGTCTCACTTTTTCCAATGTGTGTTCTTTCTTTCTTTCTTTCTTTCTTTATATATATATATATATATATATATATATATATATATATATATATATATATATATATATATATATATATATATATATATTAGCTAAACTGTATTGTTTGATCTCCAGCTTGTTAAAACATATGGAATAAACAGGATAGTGTTAGCATGCTAACTAAACTCACACCAGAGGATAAAAATGAGTAAAAAGGTTCGAATAACTTGCTCTCATCGGCTGACTTTAGTTCTCCAGATCAACAACTTCATACCTGGGCAAAGAAACAAACTCCACAGTGAGGACAAATTATCTGTCAGTTATCATTCGCTAACTTCCTACAGAGTTTGAGAACAATTAGTTGAAGTTAAGGCTCATTCTGACTTCTTTTTTTTAAGCAAAATTATACGGAAGTTTTACGAAAACATTTCAATGATAATGGCTGGGGAAAATTTATAACCGTATATCAGTAGATTTTAGTTTTAAGTAAGTGACATGGGTTAGTCAGATCAGAAAGTAAATCAGAACTCAGAAATCAGAAAGTAAAGATTCATTTATATCACAGTATGATATAATATGTTCATATGTAAAAGTCCTAATTTCAGAAGATATTGAGCAAATCTCATTTTATTTCTTTAAATGTGGATATATTCATCTTGAGTTTTGCAATAAAACCTGATTTGTCCACAGACTTCCAGTCACTGCAAACTTGAGTGTAAATTACTTGTGTATGAAAAAACAGTGAATAGTCAAGTGACGTTAGTGGAAGTGGGTTGTTCCCTGAACTGCATGCCGCTGCAGCTTGTTAAAAAAAACTTCTCCTCTGTGTATACGGAGGGATTGACTGCTTGATGTGGTGGTTATATTACAATTCTTAGCAAAAATGATGTTGGTGTTTGTGTGTGTGTGTGTGTGTGTGTGTGTGTGTGTGTGTGTGTGTGTGTGTGTGTGTGTGTAAGCATACAGTAGGTTTTTCACCATACAGTAAGAAATGATCTACCTTTCTGTGTTGCAGCAATAACATGGCCTTGAGTTCGGCAGCTTGTCTTTCATGTGTTGAGGTGGCATTAGTTGGGTCACTGTGAACTTTTAGATATGGTGTATGTGTGTGTATGTGTGTGTATCTGGCTGTTTGCCCAGGCATGCCATGTGGTCCTCAGATGGCAGTGGAATTTAGGGGGAGGGACAGACGTACTACCGTTTCTCTCCCACTGAGACAGGAACAGGAAAGGTAGTCTATCTCTCTCTAATTTTCTTCCATCTCCAGACTCTCTCTCTCTCTCTCTCTCTCTCTCTCTCTCTCTCTCTCTCACTCTCTCACCCTCTCTCTTCCCCTCTCTCTCTCTCTCTCTCTCTCTCTCTCTCGTCTCTCTCCCTCTCTCTCACCCTCTCCCTCTCTCTCTCTCTCTCTCTCTCTCTCTCTCTCTCTCTCTCTCTCTCTCTCTCTCTCTCTCCCTCTCCCTCTCTCTCTCTCTCTCTCTCTCTCTCTCTGTCTCTTTTTCTCTTTCTCTGTCCCTCCTCACCTCCCAGGACCCATATCTGGCAGTTAAGTTTCTGTCATTACATTGTCAATTCGTGCTTTAGCCCAATTTATTTTCAGGATGTGAGAATTCGAATTTAGCAATTCAAACTACCAACAAGTTACGCAGTTACGCAGCCTTTGCACTTAACCGAGTTTGCTGCATGCATAATCAAGCTCAGTGATTACCATAACGAACGGTCGCTGTTTCAAAGATTAGTTTTTTTCTCACGCTCTGACTTATCGACGCTTATAAGTCACTCATTACTTTAAAACGTGGCTGCTGGTGGGTTTACACACGTCTTAGGTTGGAACGAGTCATAGTTTAACAGCAGGCAGGAGACCGAGAGGTGCACAGAGACGAGAGTAGAGAGAGGAGTCTTGTGAGGGGTAAATGGGGGAGTGCCGGTGAACACTGAGACTGTTTGGAGCACTCGTGTCTGGCCTGCTGTCTCAGTCGTGGGAAAGACTGAAATTACATCGCTCACAAGGCCGGTTATTTTCAGCCGTGGCTGAAAGCGACAGAGGGCACACACTCGACTCCTTTAGCTCCTCTGAAGCAGGACTCCCCTGTGAGCTCACCGTGCCCGCAGAGCTGAGTGAGAATGCTGTGTGCCACGTCCCCAGGTGAGTTTGCGAGCGTGTCTGTGTGTCTTTTACAAAGAAACGTCAGACAGAAATCCTGCCTCGTTTAATTCAAAACTTTTTTGAATATTAATAACACGTCTTGTTTATCGTGTATGGATATGATACGAAGCCAGTGCTGTGTGTTCAGGAGACAACAGCATCGTTAAACGGCGGACCTGATGGATAATGAAGCCTGCTTCTCAGCTGTTAGTGACTCAGGCATTGTTTAGGCAGCGATAAACAGAGAGACAAGCATATGCTGACTCACTAAAGACCCTGACTCGACTCGGCTAATATTTAATCCAAATGTGTGAACCAGCATCACATCATGATTCTCTCTAACATGGAGAATATATGGAGGGAATGCGATAGACTGTTCAGTCCCAGAAACTCACTGAACCTTACAGTTTGTATCCTCTCTGTGTGTGTGTGTGTGTGTGTGTGTGTGTGTGTGTGTGTGTGTGTACATATTCATATCTGCATGCCAGTGTTTGTGTTATGAGATGGACTTGATTAGCAAAATCACCACTATGATAAGTCCATTAATAAACTTTAGCATTCAGTAGGACAGTGTAGTAGGACGAGACCTCAACACCATTATCCTAGTCACGTAGTGTTCTTTTATTAAGTTTGTGTACCCTGATTTTTTTCTTTACCCCACCTCAGGGACAGTGTATAAAGATGGAACGGATGAGAATTTGTGCGCCGATGACTGGACCATGGCGAGTGTGAGCGGGAGTCGTTTGTTTCCCGGGGCGAGGCACGAGCAGATATGCGTGGCATTTGTCTAGTTTAAATTTAGCGTAACCGAAGCCAGCACTGGCTGCTCTGCATCATCTTGCCTGCACCGTTACCGGCATTGAACTCTCGCATTTAAAACTCGGCGATCGGGAGCGCATGAACATGTGAGGACAGACAAGAAAACCTCTCCTGCTTAGTCGTAACACTGCGCTGTCTGAACCATAAAAGGATGTAATTAATCTGATATTATATTTAGTATGGCCGATATAAACAGGCTAATAGAATTTAATTAGAGATACAATTGGATTTTCAGTATCTGTATCTGAGATTTTTTGTTGCTGACAAATATTAAGATAAATTATTTAGAACTTTTATGAAATGAAGTGAGAAAAAAGGAAGAAAAATCCACAGGTTGGTAAGAAAGATGAGGCACAGGGTTTGATTTGTTTCTAGTCCAGATTATAGATACGGTGAAAGCCGTACAAATGAGACAAAAGAACAGAAAGCAGAACTTTTAATATGATTGAAAGGAGGAAAAATGGCATGAAACCAGTAGAGCATTATAGGCTTGAAAAGATAGAAATCAAGAAAGTAGCAGCGTATCTGTCTTAAAGTGTGTGTGTGTGTGAGAGAGAGAGAGAAAGAGAGAGAGAGAGCCCATAACAGTTTTAATATCATCAATATAATACATATCTGAACTGTAAAAGTTTAATTTTCGAGTACGATTCCGATCTAAAATCACTACTGTCACTGATAATATTGTCTACATGGATATCAGTACAAAGTTTAGCAAAAATACACACTGATTTTTTTTTTAAATCAAAGAATTTGTTATTAATATTAATTTTCAAAGAAGCTCTTTAATGAGTCCTAATTTTATAATGCTGCTTTCCTGTTCTGATATACACCAAGCTAGACTTATGGATTTACGCTGATTTATTACACATTAATTACACAAAATAACTGAATGTTTAAACCTACCTCCACCGAACAGCTCATTCTATCACCCCGACCGTTTCACCCAGCCTGAACGTGTTGCCCCGTTATCATTAACATTAACGATAATACAATTTTCTCAGACATGAACACATAAAGTCCGGTAAGTTAGCATACTTTGCTTGCATACGACCCCAAAGTAAAAAATAAATTTCCCTTCTAAAACCCCCCTCCTGCACAGTTAAGTGATTCATTGATTAGCTCACCGTGCTGAATTGGTTAAAAACTCATTTGTAGCCTTAATTATAATTTAATTGCTTGTTGTGTGAGTGATGCACGTTTCTCCCCTGCAGTGAAGTGAGCTCAAATAAAAGGTTCTGCTCCTATCATAGGGAACGTATTACTCACATTAAGCACAGAGACAGATGATCATTGCAAAAAAAAAGATGGAAATACTTAGATATAAAAAAGTACTGGACAATAAGTTGTTATTATTAGTACTCACAAATAATAAGGAGCAAGAAATGGAAAAGATGACAGAGCATTGCACATGGGTTCATAGTTTGTTGTCTCTTCTTCAGATTGATTTAAAAAGCAAACCTGTTTACAGATCTATCATATTCAGTTCCTAATGTATTTCTTTTTTGTTTGTTTGTTAGATTAGTTTTTAGTTCAGGTTATTTATTGATGCTGAACTAAATGGAAACGTGGTTATAAGTCCTTTATTCATTATTTATTATCGTCAGTCTTGACGTCATCCTTAAGAACATGTACAAACGCTGAAATCGGTTCACTAGGAACGCGTTAGAATTATCGGTAATGCATCTGCCGCTGTGTTTATTGATATGTCCGATCTGCCTCGGCGCTGGTCACCGCCTCGTATCCGTCGCTTTCTCAGTGTCTTACAAACCCTTACAAAATGTATCTTCTGTAACATTGTGTTATTATGAGTGTGTAATTAGGTAGAGGTAGGAGCGAATGTCTGAGATGTGTGTGTGAGTGTGTGTGAGTGTGTGAGTGCATGAGTGGTCCCTTCTTATTCGCCCATGACCTTTTTTATCTGAGTCACACTAAAGGTAATACATAATTTAGGGGTAGACATATATAAGAGGGATTTTCCCTTAGCAACGATGATGATCATGTATGTGTGTTTGTGTGTGTGTGTGTGTGTGTGTGTGTGTGTAGTGTGTGTAGGTCATTCTATTCTTTTGTTCATACAACTGAAATCCATTCAATTAATTATGTGACTTCTGGCAGCACCAGAGCTCATTTAGAGGTTTCACAGCAACAGGGGTGAATACTTTTGCAAACATCATCGGTTTTAACTGTACAAAGTGTAGATATGGTCAAGGGGCGAATGCTCCAAGATTCTTGATGATTTCAATGTTTTTAATGTTAGCATCAGATGTTCCTAGTCATTTGGAGATGAAGCTTATTATTATGTTGCTTGTGTAGTGTGATCTTCATCGTCATGTGGACTTTTCTGTGCACCATTTTTAATGAGTACAACAATGAATGTAACATTTGTGGCGAGATTTCTTAGAGCATATATAGGCTGGTCATGAAGGATCTTTACGGTTGAGCATCTTATCTCGTAACCTTTTTCTTAGGACCGGTGCGTGGTTTTAGGCTGTAACTGATCTATTTATGCTGAAGCCCAAGTTTCTCAACAAGCTCCTCCTCCTACAGAAATGAAGGTCTGTGGAGTTTTAGTAAATTTGCCACTTCTTATGATATTAGATAGTTCTTGGCCATGTTGAGTTAAGAAAGTAGTAATAGTTAATAACAGTAAAACAGTAACTGCTTTGCTTTACATTACACCATGTCTCTATGGCTCTCCATAGGGAATAACTGTATCTGTGTCAGACACGGTTCAGAACGGAGAAACATGAAGCACCAGCTCGCTCTGCCAGCTGAGCTTTGTTGATCCTGTAACGTTATCAAAGTGTGGGACGCCTTAATCAGAGAGCTTTATTTAGAAGGCAAACATACGTTCGTGTTGGCTTAGACCGCCGTCGGGCAGCGCGGCAGACGTCCGCCACTTGTCAGTGATGTAACTGACCTCAGGTCGGGGAAATAGGCTGCGTTTGAAAGCCAGTGATTAAATGTTTCAGGGCTTTTGCTGGTGTTTATGTGGATTTTAACACACCAGAGGAAAGTTTTGGGAATTCTAATCTAGACTGTTGTAATCCAGAGGAAAACGAATGACCTTTATTTAAACTACACTAAGTTTCTCACTGTGTATATCACTCACGCTTAGTAAATTTCTTGTACACACACACACACACACACACACACACACACGCATGCACTCACGCACTCACACGCAGGCTGTAGTTGAGAGCTGTCGTGTGGAGGGGCCTGCAGGTGTGTGTGTCTGTGTGTGTTTGTGTATGTGCTTGTTCAAAGCCTATGCTAGCGACTGTATGTTTATAAGTAAAGGCACTCTGCCAGCAGTTCTTAGAAACAGGAGTGTAATAAAAGCTTTTTCGCCAAGCTACTGCATGCTCAGTGATGACGCATTTCTCCTGTTGTGTGTTTTTACATCAAAACCTTCTAAATGTAGGTTACATTTTTAGTACATCAAACTGAACAAGCGAAAACTGTTGGACTGTTTTAGTGCAAAGAGAGAAGCCTGCTGTTAATGAGACAGCGCTGCTTCACAACGGGAACCCTGGCTTAGGTTACACCTGTCCCCACAGAACAAAAGTGTGCGTGCACACACAAACACACACACACAAACACACACACACATGCACGCACACTCGCTCGCAGAAGCCAGGATGTTGTGTAAGTATTGTAGTTCAGGAATTGACCTTGAGAGGAAGTTAGGTTTGCACTTCAGAGCCTAAACACTGTTTGTGTGTATGTGTGTGTGTGTGTGTGTGTGTGTGTGCGTGTGTGTGTATGTGCATATTTAACCATATGTTTTAAGGTTTATTTCTAATTAATTTCTAAAGCATTTTAAACATTACTGATGCCAAAAATATTGTGAGAGTAAGTCTTGAAATTGTAGGTTTGTGTTTTTGTGTGTGTGTGTGTGTGTGTGTGTGTGTGTGTGTGTGTGTGTGTGTTCATCTGTATGTGTTTACTGTGATGAACTGTTCCTTTGATAGTGAGTATTACTGTGCTGTCTGCTTCATCCACTAATGAGCATCCCTGGGTGACGTCACATGCGTACACACACACACACACACACACACACACACACACACACACACAAACACACACACAGGTGCAGAGTAGATCCAGAGAGGGAACAGTGTCCTGCATTTACCCCACCCGGCACAGCATCTCTTGGCTGCGTCATATCTCTGAGCGGCCTGTGTGTGGTGCGGTGAGCTGCAGCGATTTCCTGCCGTTATTAGCTTAGGAACAGCAAAGCCGCTTAGGAGTCCTTATTTAACCAGATCACGCTAATAAACAACTGCTCTAAGCAGGGACACCTCAACACATTCCTATAAAATCCGCTGTCCTCCTAGTCATTCTCACTGTGATATACGGTGAGATGATATTAAGATGGTGGCTTGTATCTGTATTTATATTGTTACCCTGTTTATTACGAAGCCACGCCCCTTTTTCGTGTTGCATGTGGTAAAATTAAAGGAATTCACCACTATACTTAAGATACTTTATCTTACTAGTTAACTGTTGAAGTAGTTTGCTATATGTTTTTCATTTTACTTTTATGTTTAAGAACTTGTTCAGAATCTTAGATGTACGTTTTAAGTTGAATTTATTTTCAGTAGTAGCTCAGAGGTTAAGATAGATAGAAGAAGCCTTTATTTTGTCACATATACATTAAAGCACAGTGAAATTCTTTCTTTCGGACCTCCTAACTTTGGAGGTTGGGGTCAGAGCGCAGGGTCAACCATGATACAGCTCCCCTGGAGCAGAAAGGGTTAAGGGCCTTAGTCAAGGGTCTAACAGTGGTAGCTTGGCAGAGCTGGGGCTTGAACCTCAAACCTCCGATCAACAACCCGTGGCCTTAACCACTTGAGCCACCACTGTCCCTGATTGTACTACTGATTGGACTACTGATTGGTAGGTCATGAGTTTAAATCCCCCCTCTGCCACTTTTGGGTACTTAACCCTCACCAGCTCTGTTGTATAAATGTAAGTCATTTTGGCAAATGCCATAAATGTAAATATTTATTTCAAAAATCACTAAAAGTAAGATTGATGACGTCATCGGAGTGTCTCCCCACCCACCCTCCAGAATGGTTTCTGTGTAAGTCGTGATTCAGCCTATAACTTTTGTGACATTTCAGTCTTAACATCTATGCACACTTATATCGAGTCATACCCACTCAAGGATAACGCTCTCTCATAGAGCTGAAACCTTTCAACAGGCTTGCATATGTTTAGCAGCTTAGAGCCCTCACTTCTGGCTTCTGATACTCAAGACAGACATATTTATTGATGTATTTATTAATAAATTAATTATTAATCCCAGAAGGAAATTCTGAATTTTTATTTCATTACTTATTTTTATCTTTCTTCACTCATTGCGGCACTGTTTTGTTTATTGTACGCTCTGTTATACACTTTCCTGGCCACAAGATTCAGAATGTTTGCAATCTCATGCAGTCTATCTTCTATCAGGACCACTACTTCTAAGTAGGATATAGTAACCGGTTTTAAAGATCAGCACTCACAACTTTATCAATGTGGCACTCTCATGGGGTTTGCCACCAGCCTCAGAGGAAAAATATGTGGTTGGTCAGTGGCGGTCAGTCAAACAGCCTCTGCCTTCCTTTTGGCCATGTTTAGCGGTGAAATTTATTAAACTCTGTAGTAAATGCTAAATGTTGGGCTTGTAACCCTGCCCTTTTTTTGGTATGGTTTCCGAATTGCTCACCGTGGTCCTCATTTGTTTAATGTGACCTCATATTAATTAGTGTAGATATTCTGTATGTGTAAAATGGCTAAGCTTAGCAAGTTACAGTACACTTTGCCCATTTTTCCACAGCCAAACGTGTGAGATTATCTAAAACATAGAGCAGACTGGAGTTGCCTTCACTGGTGGTGAATAAACTATATAGCCAAAAGTTTGTACCTGAACAATTGCACCTATATGTGCTTGTTGAACGTCCCACTATTGATGTAGTCCCCATTTTCCTGATATAATAACTATAAATAACCACTCTTCTAGGAAGGCATTCCACTAGACGTTAGAGTGTGGCTGTGGGGATTTCTGCCCTTTCAGCCTCAAGAGTATTAGTGAGGTCAGGCACTGATGTTGGATGAGGTGGTCTAGGGTGCCACGGTGGCTTAGTGGTTAGCACGTTTGCCTCACACCTCCAGGGTTGGGGGTTCGATTCCCGCCTCCGCCTTGTGTGTGTGGAGTTTGCATGTTCTCTCCGTGCCTCGGGGGTTTCCTCCGGGTACTCCGGTTTCCTCCCCTGGTCTAAAGACATGCAAGGTAGGTAATTTTCCATCTCTGGAAAATTGTCCGTAGTGAATGAGTGTGTGTGTGTGTGTGTGTGCCCTGCGATGGGTTGGCACTCCGTCCAGGTTGTATCCTGCCTTGATGCCCGATGATGCCTGAGATAGGCACAGGCTCCCCGTGACCCGAGATAGTTCGGATAAGCAGTAGAAAATGAGTGAGTGAGTGAGAAGTCATTTTTCTGGGAGATTTAAAAAGCACAATTACAAGTTTACCACACAGTCACTCCCCTGATTCTCAGTGTAGTTTTTCCCCTTGCTGCAGTCCTGCCATGATTTTTTTAGTGTAGCCCGTGTTTCTTTATTGTGCTCCCTAATTTTTCACTTTAGCCCCTGATTGTGAGGTTTTATTTCCATTGGTGTGGTCATCACCTATTCATTGCAGCCATGAGTTTCTTCTTGGCTTGTGTTTTCTTCCTTCCTTGAGATTTCACTGTGGCCCCTGGTCGTATTGTTTCGGCTCCCTTGTTGTGGATGTCTCCAGCTTATTGCTGTTTTTGCTTAGTCAGCGTGGCCACTGTTTTGTCGATCTCCCCCCACTGTTTTTCTTCCACATCTCCAGGGGCAGGTGGTCATATCCTGGCCTGAACAGGGTGCTTTCCCACTTGGCCTCAAGACGATGTTGTAAGCAGATATCAGGTATCTGTCCCTGACCTCACTGCATTCAAGTGTTTATGTGTTTATGTGTGAGTGTGTTTGGGCAGAGCATGGGGGCATGGGGGCAGTTAGAGTAGAGCTTGAAATTTCAAACATGACCTGACTATAGCACAAGAACTTTCTGTTGAAGCCTGGCCACAACGTTGGGTTTTGAATCCTAACCCGACTACGCTCTAATCGAATCATGGATCCTCTGTGATTATTAAACAACATTAAATAGCATGTTAAAGGTACTTGACTGTATGATTTCAAGACTTTTACCATTAGAAGTAGCGTAGCTAACAAACGGCTGTTAGCAAGCTACGATAGCGTAATGTCACTATCATTATAGAGGTGACAATAAATGCTTTGGGAAAATACTAATAGGAATTTTAAATCTTGCGTTTATAAACTTCATTTGTCATTTCCAAGCTTGAGTCTAATTAAATGGCATTTCATTGAGGCATTGAGTTTGATTAAATGCCATTGACTTGTCTTTTATTTTGCTTATTTCAGTCCCATGTCTCTTCAGCTTGTCCATTCTGGTATCTGTCCATCGTTTCATTCATCCTCTTATGTGTGTTAGCATAAAGGCAAACAGTGGTGGCTCAGTGAATTGGTGCTACATAAAGAAATGAAGTGTGAATTGTGTGTAACAGAAGGCCAGCATTGTGCGTGTTGAGTAAACTTGGAGCTGGGATGAAAGATTTGTTGTTCTTCGGGAGGCAGAACCGCAATGTGATGTTTGCCTTCTTCACTGAACTCCTAAGCGAATGTGAAGGTTATTGGAAGACGTCCCAGAGAGATGGATAGAGATTGAGTGAGAGAGAGAGAGAGAGAGAGAGAGAGAGAGAGAGTGAGAGAGAGAGAGAGTGAGAGAAAGAGAGAGAGAAAGAGAGAGAGAGAGAGAGAGAGAGAGGAGTTTCTTTGATTTGTGGTTCATATGTTAACTTTGAATGGATTTTTTTTTTTTTTTTGGCTGCGTTTTCCAATAAAATTCAAACCACATTTGTATCTGATTTCAAATCCTTTTAAATGTAACTAGGATAAAACAGTTAAATTAAATTTGATGTTTTGTTGTTTTGTTTTGTTTTTCTTTTCACATTACTCAGTGTACACTCCAGCCTCATTACTCTAATAAACATAGTGCATATAAGAGGCAGTCCAACTGTGATACAAACAACAAACCACATATTGTCGAAATCCATGTACAGAATAGAGCATATCTATTAATCTGATCTCTTTGTAAATAAATCTGATCAGCTGTAATGACATCAGATCCATATCGATCAGATATATATGTAAATACAAGGTAATATTTCTTTAAATCTTTCATTCATTCATCTTCTACCGCTTATCCGAACTGCCTCGGGTCACGGGGACCCTGTGCCTATCTCAGGCATCATCGGGCATCAAGGCAGGATACACCCTGGACGGAGTGCCAAACCATCACAGGGCACATACACACTCATTCATTCACTCACGCAATCATACACTACGGACAATTTTCCAGAGATGCCAATCAACCTACCATGCATGTCTTTGGACTTTGGAGGAAACCGGAGTACCCGGAGGAAACCCCTGAGGCACGGGGAGAACATGCAAACTCCACACACACACACAAGGCGGAGGTGGGAATCGAACCCCGACCCTGGAGGTGTGAGGCGAACGTGCTAACCACTAAACCACCGTGCCCCCCTTCTTTAAATCTATCATGTCCAATCTATCTGTACAGATATTCTGGTTTATCTATAAAAAAAAAAGGTTTATTTGTAAATAAATCAGATCTATCTAAATCAGATTTGTATGTAGATAAATCAGATCCTGTCTGTAAACACATCACATTTATCTTTAAAGATATTCAGGTTTATCTATAAATAAATCAGACCATATGTAAATAAATCATATAACCTATAAATAAATCAGTCTGTAAATAATTCTCACGTCTGTCAGGTCTGAATGTCAATATATCAGCTCCATCTATCTGTCAGATGTATTTTGACCCTCCATGCAAAATCAGATTATTTTGACCCTCCATGTAAACTCAGTAATTCGGAGACCTCTATGCACCGAGTGTTCTTCCTGGGTCAGAGGGCACAGTGGTGTGTGACTTTCTGTCCCTCCGTTCCACTAAGCTCTGTTGTCATGGATACGGATGTCTTGTGACATGTGGGTCATGTGGGGATGCTATAAATAAATCCATTACGAGAGAACGGGAGAGAGAGAGAGAGAGAGAGAGAGAGAGAGACTGTTCCATATTTATCAGACTTCTCAGAGTATGAGTGCTGGTCAAAAGGATTATCACGTGTTGCCTGCTTTTATGTGTTTAAATAGACAACGTCGGTGTCGGCTATTGCTTGCATGCTTGTGATTTGTGATTTGAAAGTAACAGAGAATGACATGGTCATGATTCTTAAAGTATAATCAAATTTATGTAGCTAAATGTTAAGGGATAGCGCAGGGCTAGTGTAAGTATGCGAGCTATCTTGGTCTATTTAGTCACTGGAAATCACCAATGGCTTCTAATATAGTGTGGGAGTGTGTGTGTGTGTGTGTGTGTGTTTGTGTGTGTTTGTGTTTGTGTGTGTCTTGGCTGGGACAAAATCCTTCACAAAAATCATGTGGGAACATTTTTGGTCCTCACTTTTTTTTGTTTGTTTATTTGCTTGTTTGGGGCTTAAACAGCTTAAAGGTTTCTGTGTTTTGATATATGTGTAGGCATAGTGTTAACTAGCTGTATAGATAAGTATGTCAGTGAAAGGCCCTCACAAGGATAGTAAGACGTGTGTGTGTGTGTGTGTGTGTGTGTGTGTATGTGTCACAGTGCTCTTTAACTGATGTTATAAATAGAGCCGGTTACCATGTAGTGGTGACAGACTGAATCATGTGCCTGTGTCTGAATGTATTTCCCAACTTGATGGGTGGGGAGGTGTGTGTGTGTTTGTGTGTGTGTGTGTATTTGAGTAAGTGGGTATGCTTCCTGATTTTAGGCATGCTGACATTCCAATTCTAAATATGAACTTATGTGGCGCAGTTTGCCTCCAATGCTTTCCTATGTTCCGGTAAAGTTCTTTACGCTTTTCCTCTGTGAATTTATCGAGTTGTCCAGTACAGAATTTATTTTTCTCTCCCTCTCGCTGGTGTAGAGAGATGAGTTTGTATGCCACATGTACCTTCTTACCTTCTTGTTGACCCTGGCCAAGGGTTGTGGTCTGGACAGATTCCCTGGTGGCTTGTTTGTAGACAACCAAACTCTTCTCTGTACAAGGACAATGTAAAAGCACTCCAATAAAGGAGAGAGATGGAGAGAGAGAGAGAGAGAGAGAGAGAGAGGGAGTGAGAGAGAGGGGGGAGGAAAAGATCTGCTTGGTTGTGTGCTTTAATCTGTCTTATCAGTCTCCTGGGACTCCTGCCTTGAACAATAGGGACACACGGCATATTAGCCACACTCACTACAGGAACGACGACATGATTTGCTGCCTGGATCAACAGCGAACATCTTAAGAAAACAAAGAACGCGTAGTCACCATGTATGGAGAGACTACTTCCAACTCACTTCACTGTTCTTGCTAACATCTACAGCTAATAGCTGTAAATACCTTTTCTGTATCCTGTCTACCTGTGGAATGAACTTCCTGAGCAGTGTTTTGCTCGGCCATGTGCTCTGCTGACGTGTCGCTGTCGGCCGGTTAGGCTGTGATTGCTGTCAGCAGCATGCTTCAGTAACGTGGGAGAGCCAGCAGCACTAGACCTGTTCTATCATGACTTTATATTCTCTAACTAACCAGTAGATCAGGTCACAGTAGGTTTATTCGCTGCTTTCAATCACTGCTTCCCCACCTAATGATTAGTGTGTGCGGTACAATTGTGTCAGGACTATTTTACGCCTCGATGTTTTAATGATCTTGATGAATCCGGCCCATTAGCTTCAGGCCATCTGTGTTAGAATGTGTGACCTTTTCACTAGACCTTGTTTTTCTTCTCGACAATGCATTTGCTTAATCGTATTGATCTATTATATTTATTTAATACCTTGTCAACTTTTTGGTGCATAAAGACAAGCCTTGCTTAATCAACAGTCTTCACTCTGTGCTTGGATGATGTCTGTCTGTTTAGTTCAAGCTTTTAATCCTGGTTAGGGGAGAGGTGTATTCAGAGACTAGCCATGAACTATATATATATATATATATATTATTAGATAGATATTATGGATATTTTTTTCAAATATCCAGTTATTTATCTCCATTATCTTGAACATTGCCTCTGTTGATGAAAGCAAATCACTGATTATGCACATGAAATTTCTGAAATTGCTTGTGTTTGCTACCTGCAGCCTAACATATCATCTGTATTTCTGTTGTTTTGTTATATACAACAACTGCTATGCAGATCAAAAACCTACATTTTTTATTTTTTTCATGTATTCTACCATGTTAATGGAAGGGTTTAGTCATGCGTATCTGCTTTGTGTCTTATGTGACGATCATTCTGTTATTTCATATACCCTGAAATAAGACCAGAGCATCAGTTTCATACAGCTTCTTTCTGGAAATTCTTTCTGCTGCATATTGGACATCATAAGATGCAGACATTAGATGTTAGATTAGTAGACTGTTTGTAATTATCCACCATCAGCATTGTAAAGATGATCGTCCAACATATCAGCGGTTTCTTCCTCTTCTAACTCTCCGGCCTCTCTTTTTCAGATCTGGAGCCGGATGACACCACATCGTTCTACATTCTGAACGTGGGTCAGCCTCCAACAGTGGCGAACCAGACCTTAGGTGTCCAGAGGCATGGAGTCCAGCCTCACTCCCATCTCATCTCTACGTCTCCTACGTTGCAGCCTCTTCACAAGCCCTTTGAGCACAGCTATGAGTCCCCAGACTCTAAATACCCTCCCAGTGGAGGTGGAGGAGGTGCATGTAGGCCTCTCAAGGCCTTTGAATGCCCAAGCATCCAGATCACCTCTATCTCCCCAAGCTGCCAGCAAGAGCTCGATGGGAATGAGGCTGACCTTCGCTCCAAAGGTGTGGATGGGGACTTCCACGAGCGGCCGCTGTCCCGGGACCACCTGTATTTGCCCTTGGATCATTCATACCGCGACTCATCACTGAGCCCAAGTCCTTGCAGCAGCTTGTCATCACGTAGCTGGTTCTCAGATGCGTCATCATGCGAGTCCATCTCGCATGTGTACGACGACGTGGATTCAGAGCTGAATGAAGCAGCAGCACGTTTTACACTTGGATCTCCTCTGGCTTCGCCACAGGGTGCCCCATTGGAGGAGCAATGGCAACAACAGCACCATCACCACCACCATCCTGGTTACACCCCATCACTCTCCCACCCACACACCCACTCTCTCTCTCCACGTCAGTCACCAGGTCACTCACCACGTACCAGTGTGACTGACGAGAACTGGCTCAGCCCACGGCCACCTTCACGTCCAACCTCACGGCCTACATCGCCTTGCGGCAAGAGGCGCCACTCCAGTGCCGATATCTGCTATTCGGGTTCACCGCATCACTCCCCAACACCAACCCCAGGCCCCTCCCCCAGGGGCAGCGTCACTGAGGACACCTGGATCGGCAGTCCTATAGATATGCCATCCTTCCAGTGCTGCACCCCAGACCCTGACATCCCGTCCAAAACCAGGAAGACATCACAGGACTGTACAGCTAGCTTACAGACAACGAAAACCGATCTCAGTCTGGACAATTCAGGAAATATCTCACCGCTTCGTGATTCGCCAGCGGATGAATCCATGCACGGACTGAAAAAAGATGGAGCTGGCGAGCAATTCCTTTCGGTTCCTTCTCATTTCACCTGGAACAAACCCAAACCAGGACACACACCTATTTTCAGGTAAAAGAAACCCTACAGACACCCAGGACACATTCTGGATAGCTGTTTTTCACATGTATGCAGGGTAAAAAATTGAGTTGCTTTGACTAATCAAGTCTGATGTCTGCGGAGAGGACAAAAATACTCCGCAATGTGATGTTCTGCTGTGACTTGCTCTGGGAATAGTATAATTGTAAATCAGTAGTTCGCAGCTGTTGTATTGAGACGGTGTCATAGGGTGTCGGAATCGTTGTGTCTGCAAGAAAACAGACTGTTTCAACTCTGGACTTTTTTGTGTTCTGATTTTGTGAAGAGAACGCACAACCGAGTAGGTGGCAAGCTAACTTTAGTGCACGCATGGATACCTTTTATCGTCTTAAACATCGTAGTTTTAACATTTAAGTTTTGTTATGTAGATCAAATCAGTTAAAGAGCAGAGAACAGTGTGTGTGAAAGGAAGTGTGAAAAACATGTCACTTACGAACACAGTAAAATGGAAAGGAAAACTGTATTCACTTTAATTATTCCATTAGATGACTCATTTTGTAGGATTCTTTGAGTCTTTACTGTTTTTTTGTGCTTGAGAAACCGAGAGCATCAAAACTCGAGCAGTAAAATCCCATTTCACTAAAAATATTGGTTCGTTTATGACCATTTTAAACTGCATTTGCATT
>NC_083482.1:12555404-12567904 GCF_030014155.1 Tachysurus vachellii | reverse complement strand
AGTTACCTTGGCGACTCTGTAGAAAATGTTAGAAGTCTTGTGCAACTAGATGGCGTTCAACTAAAACGCAGAGAATTGTTCATTCATTTTTGGCTACATAGTACAGAGCTCTTCATTCTTATAACTGTTTGTTTACTATTCTGTTCTTTTAGACATGAGTCATGTGGTCCGTAATGTTTCTGTTATAACTGCTTATAACTGCTTGTATAAGGTCAGTGCTATCTGCTATCAGCCTGCTGGACTAGTACATGGTCCTTGTGTGTTTTATTGAGCAAAATGTCAGAAACATGTGTCTTTTCTTTCCATTTGTCTTTCTTCCCCGTGGAAAATGAACCCTTGTGTATTTTCTATCATTCCCTCCTTTTTCCGGGACCTCAAATCGTTTTGCGCCAGCGCTCCAACAAAGACGTGGAGATTTGCTAAGAAAATGATTTCTGCTATGAAATAGAGTAAGTTCAGGCTAATATTTGTGACTGTACTTGTTCTCACACGCGTGTGTGTGTGTGTGTGTGTGTTTGTCTAAGCCTTGGCATAAAGGAGTCACTTAGGTGAGGTTTATGCCTGGAAGAAATTTGCGGTAAAAATTGGCCATAGAATTTGCAGTCTAATACATAGACTAGTACAGAGTGCCAGAAGAAACACACACAAAACACGTTGAGGCCAGCATATACGCACTCCTCACACACACACACACACACACACACATTGGGATTTACCTGTCTTAATCTCTGAGCATTCCTGGTTCTGTAACGGAAAAAATTTTTCTTTGAATAACGGCATTGTTCGAATTCAAGCTTTTAGAATTAACATTAGTGAAACCGTTAACCTGAAAACTAAAACAGACACATAAAAGACACACACACACACACATACACATGCAGAACTTGCTTTTCAATTTAAATCTAATGTTGAAAGAACGGCGACAGAACTGCAACGCTAGCGCTTCCATCTATACATAAACACACAGGTTGATTTTTAAAGCAACTACTGAGATGTATTTTATACGCAACCTATATTTCATCACACATGTTCTGTTTAGGGTCTCGTGATTTACCTGGTAGTCTCAGCTTGCTGTGTGATGCAGTGAGGATGTGCTTCTGTAAGTGCTCACTGAGGAGTCCCAGGTCATGTGATTCACACTCTGCTGCTCCATCCGTACTGTCGTTTTGTAGCCGCTTTTCCCCCCAATGACGTGCCTCACATGTAGCTTGTACACAGCACTTTATTTAATTTACTGGAACATTCCATCATTCCTGGAATAACTTGAGATATGCCTCAGTCATGGGCAAATCCCTTTCTGAGATTTTTTTTAAGCAGCAGCAGATTAGAGCCTGTAACCTCCGAGCTGCTGCTGTGAGATGAGGCATTTAATGGGATGATGTATAAAATCCACCAGATTTTTATCTGCTACTCAGAAGTATGGGCTGACCTTCGCATGTCAGTAATTGCACTTTATCACAGGTTATTATGTGCGTTCTGTTTTTAAAAAAAAGGCTAGAAATTTTTAAAGAAAAATATTGTTTTGCAGTGTTTTCTGATATATAATACACGGACACTCACTCACTCACTTATTTATTTTCTACCGCTTATCCGAACTACCTCGGGTCACGGCGACCCTGTGCCTATCTCAGGCGTCATCGGGCATCAAGGCAGGATACACCCTGGACGGAGTGCCAACCCATCACAGGGCACACATACACACTCTCATTCACTCACGCAATCACACACTATGGACAATTTTCCAGAGATGCCAATCAACCTACCATGCATGTCTTTGGACCGGGGAGGAAACCCCCGAGGCATGGGGAGAACATGCAAACTCCACACACACAAGGCGGAGGCGGGAATCGAACCCACAACCCTGGAGGTGTGAGGCGAACGTGCTAACCACTAAGCCACCGTGCCCCCTAATACACAAACATAAAAAAATAATTAAACAAATAATAATGTTGTCTTAAAAACTCTGTGGTATAAAATGAAACAAACGGTACAGAACATTTTCACATTTTGTTGTTTTTATGCATAATTTTTTTATTACCTTTAAATTTTCAAAATATATAGGGACATAAAAAACTAATAAAAGAAATTTTACTTTATTATCAGTACTTTATTACTTTTTAATTATTTATCTCTCGATATTTTCCATTATTTACTTTTGCATTGTAATCAGCAAAATTTTTATTTCACATCTTGTGTTTTTAGTTATCATTTTTGTTAACTTGTTATCCATGTATGATTTTTTTTTGCCAGAGATGAAATTAGAGTCAGACATTTTCTGTCACTTTATGGCAGCCATTTTAGACAGTTACAGAAAGATTTTGCTGAAATGAAATGAAAAGTATGTTATTTTAATTTGTTTATTTGTTTATTTTTATTCTGCTTTTTCTGATGAAAGCCATAGAGAACTTGATCAACTTGTCAAAAGAACATTTTTACTGGCTTAAGTTCTGCAGGAGTGCAAAAATGATCGAATGTTTTTAAAACCTGTCACAAGTTTCATCTTCATCTTCATCTTCATTTTTATTTATTCAGAGACCTAAAAGAGCTCAGATGTTACACCTGTCTCTCTTATCCCTCACCTGCTCACTTATCAGTCACTTTGGATAAAAGCTTTAAATAAATGAATAGACTTTAGACTTTTAGAGGTTTTAGAGGTTTTTTACCTAGTGTGCTGAAGTGAATGGGAATTCATCTCCAAGGAAGGCTAGCGTAATTATAAATATTTGTGTGTGTGTGTGTGTGTGTGTGTGTGTGTGTGTGTGTGTGTAGGACGTCCTCCTTGCCCCCCCTGGACTGGCCCTTGCCGAGTCAGTACAATCAGTATGAGCTGAAGATCGAAGTGCATCCTAAAGCCCACCACCGGGCGCACTACGAGACCGAGGGCAGCCGAGGAGCCGTCAAAGCAGCCTCCGGCGGACACCCTGTCGTCAAGGTGAGTCGCCATGGCAACCGGCCACCTGCCGGCAGTGATGTAAGCGCGCAGAGTGTCTTGTTACCTGTTCAATGAGGACGAGATTGTTTTTACAAAGACTTGCTTTCATTTTGGTTTTAAATACAGTGGAGGCTGTGAATGCAGCTGCTTCCTTAAAATCTCACTATAATTCATAACAGCAGGACAGAACTGTAACGTGCACGATTACGAATGGCTGTGCGAGTCGTCAGAATGTATGCCTTGCCGAAAGAGAACGTGAAGCAGGCATTTCTATGCAAAGCAGTAGATGTGATTTGGATAGATTTGTTTTGTATGGATCACGTGTCATATTCATTGGACCATTGGGACTGAAGCACAAGAATCAATCTCTGCAGGGTCATTTGAGTGCAGCTAGATATGTATTGGGTTTATTTTAGTCACACTCACAAAATACATTGTTTTGATAGGAAAACAGATGAATAATAAATAAAAAGATAAAAATAAAAGATAATTAACGTTTGATGTGTTATTTATATTGGTGTTTTGATTTGTAATCACTGCTACTGCAGAGAATCGATATTAAAAATTGAAACAAACACCAAATGTAGGTATTAGGATATCCTGAGTTTTTTGTGATTGTTGTGGCCGTAAACGCTGTTTACAAAATTAGTGTTTTTTATGCTAATCGAATTGATAAAAATAGTTAAAAAAAAAACATACAGGATAGAGGACGGATATGTAATGGCTTTCAAAACATGACTCTATAAAACATTAAGGCATGAAATGAAATATATATCTAATACAGAAATCAACATCTTTTTTGGAACTCTAAGACAAGAGCTTTTTCGAAAAGCTTCGTTTTTCATCTGCACAACAATGTCTTCAGATTTTGACACATTGAAGAGAAGCAAACAAAGACATGTATTTTTTTAGCAGTCGAAATCAAAATAAGGATAGGACAAAATATTTTCTATTTATTAATTGTTCTACTTATAATTCTACTTGTAGTAACTTTTGGAATCCCTTGATGGTCGCATTACTACATCCTGTGAGGATTAGATGGCAGTTAAGTGAAAGTCTCAGAGGAACTAAATCTAAGGTTAGGATAATGTTGGTCTCGTGGGATTACTACGGACGGCGTAGAGAATGAATATTTTATTATTTTGATCTAATCTTGGTTAAGGCCCGCTCTGCATTCACATGATCTAACTAGCTAGCTAACATGCTAATTCTTTGGTAATGCAAAGAATTGTATGCATTTTTGATAGAGAAATGTCAGTGAAGAGAGCAATGCTTATGTCTGTGTGTGTGTGTGTGTGTGTGTGCGAGTGTGTGTCTGTGTGTGTCTGTGTGTGCGCATACTCCAAGGCCAAATGTGATCAATAGTGATGAGGTGTTTAATTCAATTTAATGAACGAATTCTTTCAATCTAAACCACAAATAGTGTGATTCATGTGGACTTGTGAACTGATTTGTCTGATTCATTCGAAAGAATTGATTGAAAAGGAATGATTATTTCACACTATAGTACACATACTTTCAATATTCAGTTTGACTGGTGAACCTATTTGTGCTGTTAGCGAGTGATTTGTGAAAAAGTTAACAGGAACGATTCGCTCAATCCGCAGCACACATAGTTTGAATCAAATTAAGTTGTTAACAGATCTGACTGATTCATTAAAAAGAATCGGTTCAAAGGAATGATTCTTTCAAACTGCAGCACACATGGTTTGATTTAAATGGACATGTAAACTGATTTGGCTGATTCAATAAAAGATTGATTTTATCTGATTCAATGAATCAAATGTGAACATTTCAGGAGTGTAAAGCTTATGCAAGTGCGTATACTGTATAAGAATTTTTTTTATTAATAACCGTTCATACACACAGCTAATGCCACAGCCAAGTATTATCTGATTATGCACATGCATTCTTTTGTCTGCTCTCTAGTTCTTTCTTGTTTTTTATGAGCTTTTTTATTTAATCTATGCTTCCCACAGTTGACGTCTGCTGTGCTGGATGTGGGGTATTAGGTTTGTCCTCACTTTGTACGCTGTGTGAGTGTGTGTTTGTGTTCGACTGGTGCTCTTTGAGCACTTTGAAGAGGCAGTTCGTAATTACATAAACGTTTTCCCCACTTCCTCTTCCACCGTGATTGAGGATACATAATTCCAGCTTAGCACTATAGTGGTTAGCTTTATAGCCGTTTAGCAATAAGCCACACACCACCTGTTCTCAACCAAGGCTATGGCATTGTTGAGTTCATCTTTTCTTTGAGGATACTTAAAGCTACAGAGCACATGATTAGATGCAGAATGATTACTCACTTGTACTTAGTGAGCTATTTTTGAGAAGATATTTGAGAAGAGATTCTTAAAAAGTGTTTTGTAAATGGATCAAATGCAACAAATGAATGCAGAATATATGGCGTGTGTCCTTTACTGTTGTGTCCATGTTCAGCTTTAAATGTCTTTGTTATTTTCAACTCCACAGTGTTGGTTAATGGCTCATATGAATGTAGACACTCTTTAAGGGCTTTAAGTGTTTTTCTCTAGTTTTTTGTAAGTCTTTTTGTTTTTACCTAGTCTCCTAGAGGTGATATGTGCCTAGAAATGTTTTAGAACAGTCTTGCGACTGGTGATAAAAAACTTAATTTGTTTATACTGATACGGCAACAGTACGGAGTACCAGTGCACTAGTAAAGGGTATTTAGCTTGTTTCCAGCTATCTTTGGTGTTCATTTGGATACAGAAGAAGACCAAACTAGGGAAGGTCCACGCGAAGGTAGGTATAAAAGCTGCCTAAGATATTGACCCTCCAAATTTGCTTGCTTCATTCTGCGTAATATGAGTGTGTGACGTCATGAACAGACGTTATGATATTTGTTTGTGTGTGTGACTGTGTGTTTGTTGTGTGAGAATGGTTGTGTGTGTGTGTTTACTAAATACCCCACGGCATGCTCTCTGTTCTTTGTTTGCCCACCTCGTGGCTCTGTTCAGCTGGCTGGAGAGCTAATTCAGTGTTATTATAAAAACAGCGATACATCAATAGCATCCAGGATAAACATGGCCTCGCGGCAGGAAGTTCTGTACGCCAGTCGATGGTGTTGCTGTGACCTGATGATGGAATTGAGCAGAAATTGCAGCGAGTGATGGTCTTCATGATGAGTTCAAGCTGTGAGAGTGTTTGAAGATGTGAGCTCATCACATAACCTCACCTCCATCTGGCCTCAATGTGGGTTTTTTCATTTAAAGCACATCCAAACAAACAACGGAATTAAACAACACATGGTTTTTTGGTATACTGCAGAATACCAAACTTTATATCAATGACATGAATACATGATATGTCACTGATTTAGCAGTTAAAGTAGCAAAACTATTATTTAAATCATAAGAGAATTGCATTTTTTGTACATTTTAAGTAACTTGGTGTTACGTACAGTATCTCGCTGTCGTTGTCATCTTTTTGTCCCTCGATCTGCTCCCATTCCTCCATTCATTGTCCGACTTTGACTCCTGCTCCCATTTTCAGCTTGATGAAGCGAGATTGAGAGTGAGAGAGACAGAGTGAGAAAAGAGAGAGAGAGAGAGAGTGGGTGATTTGCCCCAATTGGCACATTTGTATGTGTGTGTGTGGGAAAGCATGTATGTGTGTGTGATCGTTTACTCCAGGCAGAATAGCACCGTGCACATATTGTGTCCGCACAGTTCCAGTTAATGAATGTGTGTTTGTATTGTGCTTGTGTGTAGACAGTGTTGCTGCATCGCTTCAGTAGATTAGCATCTTGAATGTGATTGAGTAACTGACACAGAGGGGTCAGAGGGTTATTGCTTGAGAACGTCACAAACCTTGCATTAAATTAGCGCATAAATGGTTTAAAGTTACAACTCATTACACACACACACACACACACACACACACACTTATCTCATTAATGTACCCTGGTTAATGAGTAAGGAGACAGCAAGACATGTCAGTAGTCAGTATGAGGCAGAGCAGTGGCTTTACAATACTACCGATAGATTTGTTGTAAACACACCAAACCTCTTGAGTTATATTTACTGGTTTAAATTCTACGAATCCTTCTGTTGAAATCTGTATTATTTACTATAGCACACTGAGGCTCGTTTTAGACTGGACAATCAACAGTACATACATTCGTCGGTCTTCCTAAATGAAACCAATCCCAGTAAAGTAGATGACTTCTGTTTAAAGCTGGATACAAAGCATTCAGTCTGCTTCAATACTGTTGTCTGAACCCGAGCACCTTGTGTCTTCTGTCTTTCGTAGAATAGATGGAATCGGATATCCAATTAGAGTTATAATAACTAAGAGATATTGATAGGACAATTTATCACAATTCTCTGAGGCATTTCAACAATTCATGATACTATCAATGCAAAGTGATGTGTTTAGAAAAAATGCCTCGAATATATGAATTAATTCATATTTAACAAAGAAAAAAAGTTGTTCTGTAAAAAACTTTAACATTTTAGAAATGTTCTAAATGTATATACTAAGCAAAGCTTAGTATATAAGTATATACTTAGTATATACTGCTTTTTATTATTTACTTTTTTTTTTTTTAACATTTCATAACAACATCATATCACAATTCCCCGAGTCATTTCTACGATGTATATTATGTATCGTACAGGTTTAGTCACAAACTGCTAAAAACAGGTTCCATGTGTTCCAGGTTCCAAACAGACAGCATTAGAGAAAATGAAACAGCATTCACAACAGGCTCACAAACAGAAATTATAAAAGCTGGAGAATCATGGGATATTTTTGAAGCTATGTAGCGTATGTAAAGCTGCCATAACAGCAGCCACAGGAGTGTGTCATACAGTAGCCAGACAAACACGGGCGAAACAAAGTGACACTGTTTACTTGGAGTGTTTGGACTGGTCTGATTCACATGACAGATCTAGGAGGAATGATCCATATTCACCTATAACAGCCCTCCTTCTCTTTCTTTGTTACTCTCACACTTTCTCTGTCTCTGTCTCTCTCTCTGTCGCCCTGTTTCACTTTCTGTCTCTCTCTCTATCTCTCTCTCCTTGTATCTCTCTCTCTCTGTCTGTCCCCGTTTCTCTCTCTCTCTCTCTCTCTCTCTCTCTCTCTCTCTCTCTCTCTCTCTCTCTCTCTCTCTCTCTCTCTCTTCCCCTCTCTTTCTATCTCTCTTTCTCTCTCTCCCGCTCTCTCTCTCTCTCGCTCTCTCTCGCTCTCTCTGTCTCCCTGTTTCCCTCTCTCTCTCCCTGTTTCACTCTCTGTCTCCTTGTTTCACTCTGTCTCTCTTTCTATCTCTCTTTCTCTCTCCCCCTCTCTTTCTATCTCTCTTTCTCTCCCCCCCTCTCCCCCCCCCCCTCTCTCTCTCTCTCTCTCTCTCTGTCTCTCTCTCTCTCTCTCTCTTGCTTTCTGCTCTAGGGCTAAAGTTACAGGGGGCAAACCATAATCAGCAAACCTGTTGCTAAGAGACATGTAAGTCCCTAGCCCATCTGGCTTAGGCATCCCTGTGTGTGCGCACACATAATTAAGCCAGTTAAAAACACACAGACACACAAAGGCAGCCCACATCGATGCACACACACACACACACACACACACACACACACACACACACACACACACACACACACACACATTCAGACAGACATATTAAGCACAGTGGTGTTCTATGCTTTTTAATCCTTCATTTGACCACAATCATCAGTCACATACGTGTATCCATGATTTTATAAAACATAACATTTGTGTATGCTTAGAATAATCTCGTGATGAAATGTCTGATGTGTCAAGATGTCATCTTGTCATTCATCTTAAATTTCAGTCATTAAATTTTGTTAACAGAAAATAGGAAATAAACACAATCTTAATTCCTCTTTATAGCCATTAAAGTTGCAGTCTGTAGTTTTAAAAACGTGTCTCTAATCCAACACTAATCAAGTCAATGCAAAAGCTCGATGAATGTTGCTCTTTTCTTTCAGATTTTATATGTTTTGTTTATGCTTTTCTTCATGTTTCCACGCCCAGCCATGAAATAAGCTCCGCCTCCACCGGCGCTGACAGATCTGCCCAAATCCATAGAGCTCTGTTCCCATTTTTCCTTAAGAAGGACCCATGAGACGTCTACCAGCTGCCTGACTCAATCTGCCGTTTCAAATATGGCTAATAAAAGATTTTTTTCCACCAGCAAGCAAGTAAACATCTACTGAATTTTATCAACTTATATATTATTATATCAGTTATTATTCAGGTTGTTCTGGTGTTTGTAGTGCACACAGTACTGGCGTGAACACGTGTATTAAAGTGTAGGTGCAAACGTTGACTTGACGTATGTCAGCCTTCTCAGAACTCAAGTCAAACACAATTGCATAAAATGTTATTGTATTCTTTAGCATTACTTTTTCTCTTCACTGGAATTCAGAGGCTTAAACCTGCTCCAGCATGACAATGGCCTGACTTTTGACTCAACCCGACTCAGCACCTTTCAGGATGAACAGGAACACCGACTGCCTTCTCTTCCAACATCAGGTCCGAATGAAAATCCCCACAAATCCTCACAGCTACAGTTCAGCTTCTAGTGGAATGCCTTGAAAAAGTGTGAAGCTTATTAGAACAGCAAAAGTGGATTAAATCTGAAATGGGATGTTCATCAAGCAGGGTGTGGGTTAGGGTGTGATGCTCAGGTGGTTATATAGTGTAGGTTGTAAAATATTAAAATGGCAGCAGGGTGGCACAGTGGGTAGTGTTGACTCCTTACAGCTCCAGTGTCTTAGGTTTGATCCTGAGCTCAGTTTACTACCACGCAAAAACATGACAGTACACGGAATGACTACTCTAAATCGCCTGGATGGATTGGGCTCCCATCCAGGGTGTATTCCTGCCTCACACATCTTGTTCCCAGCATAGACTCCAGGGCCCATATTCATAAAGTTTCTAAGAATGATCTCAGAGTGATCCTAAATTAGTTTTAAAAAATTCTAACTAGGAATCTTATATTAACAGTGATTCAGGACCTCAGTGCAACTCTGAGCAGTCAATATACTAAAACCTTTATCTTAGACAGGAGCTGGGGCTAAACCTGTTGCTGGGTATGACACATTAATACACTTTTGAAGAGTGTGATTGGTTATTACAACCAAAATCTTGTCTGTTACAAGCCTTCAATTTGTCTCTATGTTAAGATATTTGAGGCAATATCATGTAGGGATTACATTCATGACCAAATTAGAGATAATTCTATAACATCTAGCGATGTGCTAACATCTGAAACTAAAAAATTTAAATGTAAATAGAAACATCTCCGACACACACACACATATATATATGTATATGTGTGTCATTTTGGCTCTGTGTCTGAGATGTTATCTCTAACATGCTTGATCACAAAAATAATCCCTACACGATCTAATCTGTATCATTTTATTAACTCACTATCATGATAAAAAAAAAAACTCCTTTTAAAAGTCCTCCTCACTACTCCTAACACTTTCTGAAGGGCTCTAACAAGCTCTTTTAAGAGTTCAGATGCTTTATGAATAACTTTTATCTGTACTAGGAACATCTCTTTAACTGTAATAGGAAACGCCCACAGTGACCAGGATAAAGTTGTTATCTGAAGAGGAATAAATAAAAAATGACAGTTTTTACTCTTCTATAATGCTCCTGCTTATTGCTCAACATTCTCGAACCTAGATGTACAGCCTAAGCTTTAATTTCATACAAATATCATTCATTCATTTTCTACCGCTTATCCGAAGTATCTCAGGCGTCATCGGGCATCAAGGCAGGATACACCCTGGACGGAGTGCCAACCCATCGCAGGGCACACACACACTCTCATTCACTCACGCGATCACACACTACGGACAATTTTCCAGAGATGCCAATCAACCTACCATGCATGTCTTTGGACCAGGGGAGGAAACCGGAGTACCCGGAGGAAACCCCCGAGACACGGGGAGAACATGCAAACTCCACACACACAAGGCGGAGGCCGGGAATCGAACCCCCAACCCTGGAGGTGTGAGGCGAACGTGCTAACCACTAAGCCATCGTGCCCCCTCATACAAATATACTTTATTTATTTATACTGTTTATAGTTAGACGTTATGATGTGAGAGAAGGTCAGAGGGCGTGTCAGTGTTGTTACTGCAACAGGAATTCAGAAGCAGGTGGTATGGCAACATAATCCAACATCCTACAGGCTCTATACTATTTGACTGGAACACCTTGTCGACAACAAAAACGCGACTGCAAACAAGAAGATCAACTGGGGCGTGGTGGAGCCATGCTGGAACTGAATCAAATAGACTTCGCCGGACAGAAATTACGCAATGCACAAACATTCAAACAATGCGATAGGATTGTGATGAGGGTTCCTTAAATTCTGCCCACATGTGAAATTGAACTGCAAACACAAACATGACAGATCAAACATTTGGAATTTATTATTCAAGTTTGAAGCTTCAGTTTAAAGGATGATCTTTAAAGATCAGAGCATCAGTTATGCATGGCATGTGTTCTACGCTTTCACAGGGCAGCCCGGTGTTGGATAACAGCAGCATGAAATCCAAGACGGTCTACACCGTGCTGAATGGTGTTGAGTTACGGCTCCGACATTGTTGTCAGGCTTGATAGAGAAACGTCACGTACGTGCGTGTCCAACAGATCAGCAGTGAATTTGTGTGTCGCTGCTAATTGTGCAGTCACTGTTTTATTCCAGTCATAAAATCTAGACATCACCCACGATGTTGGATGTCATAAAAGTTATAAATTTAACTCTTAAACTCTAAAAGTACTTTTTTTAGACTTTCCATTTATCTTATCATCAGCAGTTTCGCTGTGTTAGGGAAGTTATATTACATGACGATAAAAATCATTTGATGTTGCATTTGATTTTGTTTAAGTGCAAAGTTTGGAATTATTATAGCATTAAAATGAGAAAAATACATTTGTGCTACTCCGTGTCTGTCTTTTGATAGCAACAACCTAGCAAGCTAGCTATAACGAGTGATGTACGCTGACCT
Source organism: Tachysurus vachellii (assembly GCF_030014155.1). Lineage (NCBI taxonomy): Eukaryota > Metazoa > Chordata > Actinopteri > Siluriformes > Bagridae > Tachysurus > Tachysurus vachellii. The sequence goes on along the minus strand of NC_083482.1, from coordinate 12,555,955 downwards.
TCTCGAACCAGCACACTTTATAGTCAGTGTTACAGATTTAATAAGCGAATAAGTCACACACATACTTACTTAACTCATATTAAGTAAGGTAGTGCTTCTTTGAGTGCTGTTGATGCTGTGAGAAGCCGTATCGACTTGTGTGTCTGTGTGTGTGTGTGTGTGTGTGTGTGTGTGTGTGTGTGTGTGATTTCTGAGTTGGAATTTGATTGACTTCTTTGTCTGAGGTCGGAAATTCAAAGCTACCTTTTTTATTCGAAGGCAGCGTTATTTTCGGATCAACACAATGAAAATTTGTGCCTAGTCATGACATTTTCTGGTGGCTTGTTATTGTGGTTCTGTTTGACTTTTCTGTTTCTGAAATCAAAGAGATCAGCAGGTGAAGAGGTGAATTTTGTTGTTGCCCGCACTGTCGCGCTGATGCATGGCGGTCCCTTTGTATAGCAGCGTAACCTGACAGCAAACAGAAACACAGCTCGAATTTCACACATAGCTGCATTTTACTGGACAGAGGGCTGCAGAGTTGTTGCTTGGCTTATTGATTTCAGTGTATT